>NC_057797.1:739922901-740024941 GCF_018294505.1 Triticum aestivum | reverse complement strand
CACGCAATTATGAGCAGCGGCCGGTAAACAAAAGGCGCCGCGCTGCTCAGCAGCTGGTGGTGGAGTGGATGGTGAGGGTGAGCGCTGGGCTCGTGGCGAGTTTGGCTTGCAATTGGCAGCCACGCGGGAGGCGAGGGGGAGACACACGGCGCCCCGTCGGTCGGGTTCCCCCCGTCCGCTTGTGGCCCGCCGACTGGGGAGTGGGGTGGGTGGGTGGGAGCGTCGAACGCGGGAGCAAATGCCGGGCAGATCGTTGAATTTACCAGCGCCAAGCGGCTCAAAATTGTCTCTCGTCGTCTTCTACCTCTATCCTCGTACCTCTGCCGGTGTCAAAACCTCGTTTGCACCGACAAGGAGTGAAAACAGTGGTGGTACCATCAAACCGTGGGGCTATTACAGTGAGTGTCAGCTGTGAGGTGGCAGGTATTCATTTCTGCTGTGACGGATGAACGCCCGGGTGCCCTACAACCACATGTTCCCTTGGCGTTGGGGCAGGAGCACGTTGTCCATTTATTATTGGGGGTGGCATCTGTGCAGTGCCCGTACGACATCACAGTAGGAAAGCTTCAAGCATTCCCGACGTCCGGTACAGGGGTGACAGTAGGACACCGGACATGATCCCGGGAACGAATTTGGCCCTGGATCCCGGGAAGAGCGCCGGGAATGTCTGTTTCTCGTTGTACTTCCACGCCAAGATTTTACCACACCGCAGAGGAGCGGAGGGCGGGCCAGTTCGCCGGCGAGCTGCCAAAGGAGGTGGCCGTGGTGGCCATAACGGTGGGGATTTCGGGCATGGTGCATAAGCAGCGGTCATTGTACGAGTCCATGTCCGGTGTCTGCCCCATCCGTGGTCGGCTCCGCATCAACGCGGAGGAGCGCGGCCGCTTGTTCGAGGAGAACGCCGTAGAGGTGGACACGGATGCGGCGTAGGCGATCGCGAACGGGAACGATGTTAACGTCCGCAGCTCTGCCCCATGTCGATTGTCGACCTCGCCTCTATCAACAGCGTCCACAGTCATGCGGCGGACTCTGGCGAGGAGTAGGAGGTGGGACACGGGCGTGCCCACAACCGGCTACGATTTAGACTAAGATACATTTTGTTATGTAAAAATAAACCGTATGCTAATTTAAATGTCATATATCCTTATATTTGCTGCATTGGGTTGGATGACCGGCTCTCGTATCTGTGTATGCATACGTTTTGATTTGTCTCATTTGAGTTACCCCATTGGAGATGTCCTTACCTAGAGTAAACTTCAACTTCCTGTCTCACTCCCTTGATATAGTGCTCTAGGGGGGACTTCTGCCTTCCCCTACTACCGCCAACGGATCCGCTGGTTCCCCTCCCCTCTATGGAGGTTGGGGAAACTACGTCGCTTCCCGTGGATCATGTAATTAAATAAGGGTGTAGACGTGGTGCAGAGGGTGGTGACAGCGTCCCGATGGGTCTGTCCGCCTCAGCTTGGATCCCTTGATGACACTACAAATCGTGTGCTATTTTGTGATGGGAAAAAGTCACCTAAGATAATTTTTTGCGACTGAAACCGTCACGAGTTGATTTCCTCTTGGAGCAGTGCCCTCGGCAACTTTGGTGACATTTTGGTTTGATTTTAGGTAAAGCATTTGGCCATCACTAGGCATGAGCATATTCTGCGACGATTTTTAGTGTCACAAAAATGTTTCACGGGTTACAGAAAGGATAAAAAAATGATGCAGTGGGTTTCAAAATGTAGTTTCGGGTTTTTCTGCCATGGTAGAGTTTTGAGCATATTAGAATCAAATTTGTATGGGTTATGAGTTGAGATGCTCGTATTATAGTTTATTGATTTTTTTTTCATATGTCTCATTGTACTGAACTACAAAATGATATATTAACTCTGTAATAAAGCATGGACGAGAAAATATGATCACAGAATAATATACCAATTAAAGTTCAGGCATAGAACAAATATTTTGTACATTGGCACGTCGTTACCAAAAGTATCTCACATCAGGAGCAGGAGTGGTCGAGCATGAACAAAAAGTACAGCAGCAGGGCAGAAATACTCTTCATCGGATGTTTGAGATTAAATAGATTGTGTGGGCATGGGTGTAATAAAGAGGAGAACCTCATCACCTCCATAGTGGATCACGAAGATCAGTCTGTCTCCAACTGCCATTTTGTACTCGCAAAATAATCCTTCCACCCGAGGCGTCCATCTTTTTCTGGCGTCGATTATATCGACCTTAAGTCGGTATCAGGATAGATAATAATACTCATTTCACCATATCGATCCATTTGGTCAGGCAGAACACAACTAAGGAGTCTCTGTTGCAATAACACAATTACAACATAGTATGATGACCTATTTTAAATAATAAAAAAGACTATACTGTTAACGTTGATACAAATAAAATTATTACCAAGAGTTTTTGTTAATGTTGGTCTTGGTCAAAGTGTGCATAAGTAGTTTGTACACCACAGGGATGGTAACTTGCGCACAAACGCCAATGGTTATTTTTCTTACCCAGAGGAAGAAGTTGTTGAAGATCATGTTAATATACACACTGTATCCCGTAGGCGTGGTAACTTACTAGCCCAAACGTGGTAACTTGTGACCGAAAAAGACATCGAAACATATCAACATGCAATATAGTTTTGAAGGTCTTGTCCCAGCGGATTTTAGTGAAATGAATGTTCAATCGAACCGAAGGTTTGAGTACAAAATATTTTGATTTTTTAAATAGGAAGAATTTAGGATGACAGCAGGTTTTGTTCTCTAATGCATGCATGCATGTGCATGTGGGGAGATGGTTGGAGGAACCATCTTTATGCCAGTGTAACTTTTGTGCAAACAACATGGTAAATTATGTATCATAGACGTGATAACTTACGTAGCCCAGGCATGCTGACTTTTAACCCAAAAGAGCCGTCGAAACAGATCAAAATCAAACCGACCGTTTGAAGTAAAATAATATTTTGAATTTTTAAATAGGAACAATCTAGGATGGCATCAATTTTGTTCTCTATTGTGTGCATACATATAATTAGTCCAAGGAGTGCGCCTGGAAGAGAGAAAGTCATTCTAATACATGCATGCATGTAATTAAAAGGGATGATGCGGGTATTTTATAGTTACGCTTAAAACCGTAACGGTTGGCAGTTAGCGCACTCATTTGTTAGTGTTCTCCATGAAACTCTTTCTCTCAAATCCTTCTATGAACAATATATTTCCTCTGATGTTTTGATATAAGTTAGCTCTCTTTCTTTCAAAACTCTTCCTTTATTCATTAGAAGAAACCCTTCCTTTATTCAAAAAAGAGGTGAGTTTCTATCAACCAACCAGTTGAATGGTTATGAGAGTGGTGTTACGTACCCTTAGCACATCACAGATCATTACCCTATATCTAATGATTTTGTGACTCGTTCATGCGGATTATCTTTCAGCCAGGGCAGTGTGCGTACACTGTGAACGGTGTCTTGAAAAAACAATACTCCCTCCGTTTCTTTTTACTCCGTGTATTAGTTTTGTTCGAAGTTAAACTCTTCAAAGTTTGACCAAGTTTATACAAAATATTATTGATATTCACGACACAAATTCATTATCATTAGATCCTTTATGAGATGTACTTTCATATTATACTTATTTGATATTGTAGATGTTCATGTGTTTTAATATAAGTTTGGTCAAAGTTTAAAGAGTTTGACTTTGAAGAAATCTAATACGCCGAGTAAAACTTTGGAGAAATTTAATACGCCGAGTAAAAAAGACGGCTAGAGTACATGTGTTTTGCTTCGAGCAGAGTTACGGCTCACTTTAATTGGTGTCTTTTTGCTAGCTGGGTTGACTAAACTAGCAGGTGTACTTCAGGCATTGATGACCGACGCTTACGTGCAGCCATGCCACTTTCGTGTTTTGCCGTGCATGAATGGACGCTCTCACGCTTTCATCGGTTCCATTTTCTGCTAAGCGCCGCCGTCGTTCCCAAACTGATCTCTGCGCTGCGCTCAGTCCATTCAATAAGAAAAAGAAAACATTCACGCCTCGAGGGACGGCACTCACGTCACGTGCAAGCCACATGCAGGCATCCCATTTGCGGATCTCACCGTGCGCGCATCGGGCATATGCTCTCCCGCTTTGCTCAGTTCCACTTTCTGCTAAGCGCCGCCGCCGTTTATCCGCAGCAGCACGCTCCCTGATCCCTGCAGCCTTGAGCGCTTGTCAATCCATCACGGCCCCAGTGTGCCAAACGCACACCCAGAATCCCTCCCTAAACAAGGCATGGGGACCCAAAGATGGGGAAGACTTGTATAGGATCTATCCTTAGGTGAGATCAATAAGATTGAATTTGTCTTTTTGAATCTCTAACTGCAGTGAGCCGGGTTTTTTTTTTAGTTGTAGACATACCTCGCAGGTATGTTGTACATTCTTTTTCAGATTGTTTTGAATTGTCTAAATATGAAATGTTTGAGTTGATCTCATGATCTCACCTAAAAGGATGATTCTATACTAGTCTCCACCACGCAAAGATCACCTCTTCTGGAGAAAGAAACGTCACATTTGCTATTTTTCTGAATTTGAAGAAAAAATAGAAGCTGAAATCGAGCGGCGCGTGAGAGCGAGACCGACCCATTGTGTGTGCAGTCGACCTCGCCTCGAGGCAAAATTTCGTGTTTTGACCCTTTTCTGCAACTAAATCGAGATCTGACTCTAGTTTGAAAAAAAAACGACATCTGACCCTTTCGCTACCGTCAGGTCCATGGCGGTAGGGTGTAACAGCCTACCGCCAGCGGTAGGGTTGCATGCCCTACCGTAAATTTCTCTTAAGTATTGAACACAGTGCGTGTTCGCGCCTACCGCCGAGCACCTTTGCGGTAGGGTTGTACAGCCATCGCCAGCCTGTTTGGCGGTAGGGTTGTTTCCTACCGTCAAGGTCCCTGGTGATAGTTTGTTACACCTACCGCAATGGCCCCTGACGATAGCAAAATGGTCAGATCTAGAAAAAAAATCAAACAAGGGTCAGATCTCGATTAAGTTTCAGAAATGTGTCAAAACACGAAATTTTGCCGTAAAAATCACCTCTTTTCAAGAAAGAAACACCACATTTACTTTTTCTGAATCTGAAGAAAAATTAGAGGCTGAAATCGAGCGGTACGACGTGGCCGGTGAACCGACGCGTGAGAGCGAGACCGACCCGCCGTACGTGCCTCGATCTGGCTTGAAGGAGGCAAAATGCCGACCGGATCGGTACAGTGCCGGTGGATCTGACCCCGCCACAGTTACGCCTCGTCCGGTCCGGTCCGGTCGGTGGGTCTGATCTGATTTCCGATGGACGGTCAACAGCCACCCTAAGCTAGGCACACGACACGCATGGCCCAAGGCCAGCTAGCTAACCACTGTACCTGCCCAATAAACAAATCAGTCGAGCCGCGTACCAGAGAATAACAACGACGAGCCGGCATTATTTTGGGATTTCTTAGTCCGACACGCTCTCTTTTCCTTGTTCCCATGATGCGAGTGGCTTTTAAATGGACCATGCGCATTTGACGTCTTCTGAGGCCTAATGTTTTATCGTGCTTGGTGTGACATGCTGACAGTTTCTTTCTCGCAAATAACATACTGGCCGTTTGGTGAAACATGAACGTGAACAGCGATGGCGCAATACAAATTTGCCAGGGGAAGCCGGTTTCCCTTGGCACTGGTGGGAACGTGGGGTCCTTGTAAATTTCGCTATTTCTGCTCGGTTCATTTTATAATTTTTTATTTTTTCACGAGAAAACCTTCATGACTAGCTTTATTAAATTGAAATAATGTTAACACTGTTTGCTAAAAATTTATTGATAGCACCCGGAGGTGCATCGACCCATAAGAAAGGAAGGGGTGTTGCACACGCCCACCTGGCTATTTCGTCTCGATTCATAGCATGGTTGGCATGGGAAAACTAGGGCATCTTCAAAGAAGATCCTTAAATCTTCTGTGTACGTTTAGATTGTAGTGTGCAGACTATTTTTGTCAACTTTAATTCAATGGGACTAGTCCGGACGCCCGGTTTCTTGCAAACTGGGGACCTATATGCAGGAGTCTAGACATCCACTTGACCAGCAAAAAGCCACCACATAGTCCTCCTCTCTTTTCTCTCTCCACACATGCATGCTCCGCTCTCCCCTTTCTCCTCCCAACTGGATTAATTTGTCAATAGCCTTGGATGACTCTCCCGCATCATGTCCAAGGACCACGTCCGGACATAAAAACATAAATTTGCAGTGTCCGATAGTAGTCAGCGTTGGAGATGCCCTTTGATCGCTCGCGTTGTATTTGCTTACTTAAAAAATCAATTATAGTGTCTAGAAAACACCACACATGCAAAACTTAGATCAAGGCTCTCTGATTTGCTCCATCTTATTGAAAACGAAGCAAATCCTCACAACAATTTTAGCTCACTTGCATCGTCGCTAATGCTACTTTTGTAAGGAGAGGAAACTTTTTGTGGTTTTTGCATAGTTGTCCCTTAACTAATTGTGTCATGTTGTGGTTTTCGGCCTAGCTTCCTAGGTAAACCAGGTCATTTTGTACCTTTTCCCTTTTAACGAAATCGGCAGACCTCCTGCCTTGCAAGTCAACAATAAAAAAAAATACATGTTGGAACCTAACTTCTATTTCGTAGAAATTCTAGTGGGGAGTGGCTAATGGTGACGGGAAAGTATAAAGGGTTGCATGGGACAAGATGTGCAAATGCAAACGTGTGGGTGAAATGGGCTTTAAAAATCTTGAAACTTTCAACCAAACACTACTAGCTAAGCAAGCATGGCGAATTCTACTAAGTGCCCAACTTCTTATGTGCTAGGGTCCTCAACGCCCGATACTTTCGGGAAAGGTGATATATTAATGACAACATGTCCCAATGGGGCTTCCTTTAGCAGTCAGTCGGAGGTCCTCCATGCTAGAAGCCTCCGCGAGCTGGGCTCATCTGGACGACCACAGATGGTGCGAGGATAAATATTAAGATGAATAACTGGATCCAAGAAGAGGTTACCTCGGGCCACTGGGAATGAGGAGGAGCCCGCACATTACCCACCCTCGAGATCTACTAAACAATCACATCACGTGCTAGGAGAAGCTAGCTCAAGCATTCACTGAATCGGACATTCTGACATCAGTGTGTTCTCCCAATCACCTGAAGATGGATCAGAAGAGGGCATCGGGTGGAGGGATTTGAAGGAAATATGCCCTAGAGGCAATAATAAAGTTATTATTTATTTCTTTATATCATGATAAATGTTTATTATTCATGCTAGAATTGTATTAACCGGAAACATAATACATGTGTGAATACATAGACAAACAGAGTGTCACTAGTATGCCTCTACTAGACTAGCTCGTTAATCAAAGATGGTTATGTTTCCTAACCATAGACAAAGGAGTTGTTATTTGATTAACGAGGTCACATCATTAGTTGAATGATCTAATTGACATGAACCATTCCATTAGCTTAGCACCCGATCGTTTAGTATGTTGCTATTGCTTTTCTTCATGACTTATACATGTTCCTATGACTATGAGATTATGCAACTCCCGTTTACCGGAGGAACACTTTGGGTGCTACCAAACGTCACAACGTAACTGGGTGATTATAAAGGAGCATTACAGGTGTCTCCAAAGGTAGATGTTGGGTTGGCGTATTTCGAGATTAGGATTTGTCACTCCGATTGTCGGAGAGGTATCTCTGGGCCCTCTCGGTAATGCACATCACATAAGCCTTGCAAGCATTGCAATTAATGAGTTAGTTGCGAGATGATGTATTACAGAACGAGTAAAAAGACTTGCCGGTAACGAGATTGAACTAGGTATTGGATACCGACGATCGAATCTCGGGCAAGTAACATACCGATGACAAAGGGAACAACGTATGTTGTTATGCGGTCTGACCGATAAAGATCTTCGTAGAATATGTAGGAGCCAATATGGGCATCCAGGTCCCGCTATTGGTTATTGACCGGAGACGTGTCTCGGTCATGTCTACATCGTTCTCGAATCCGTAGGGTCCGCACGCTTAAGGTTACGATGACAGTGATATTATGAGTTTATGCATTTTGATGTACCGAAGGTTGTTTGGAGTCCCGGATGTGATCACGGACATGACGAGGAGTCTCGAAATGGTTGAGACGTAAAGATTGATATATTGGAAGCCTATATTTGGATATCGGAAGTGTTCCGGGTGAAATCGGGATTTTACCGGATTACCGGGAGGTTACCGGAACCCCCCGGGAGCCATATGGGCCTTATTGGGCTTTAGTGGAAAAGTGAAAGGGGCTGCCCATGGTGGGCTGCGCGCCTCCCCCCCTCCCCTAGTCCAACTAGGACTAGGAGAGGTGGCCGGGCACTTCTCTCTCTCTTTCCCCCTTGGGAATCCTATTTGGAATAGGATTGGGGGGGGGGGGAGTCCTACTCCCGGTAGGAGTAGGACTCCTCCTGCGCCTCCATAGGGCTGGCCGCACCCCTCCCCCTTGGCTCCTTTATATACGGAGGCAGGGGGAACCTCTAGACACACAAGTTGATCCACGTGATCTATTCCTTAGCCGTGTGCGGTGCCCCCTGCCACCATATTCCTCGATAATACTGTAGCGGAGTTTAGGCGAAGCCCTGCTGCTGTAGTTCATCAAGATCGTCACCACGCCGTCGTGCTGACGGAACTCTTCCCCGACACTTTGCTGGATCGGAGTCCGGGGATCGTCATCGAGCTGAACGTGTGCTCGAACTCGGAGGTGCCGTAGTTTCGGTGCTTGATCGGTTGGATCGTGAAGACGTACGACTACTTCCTCTACGTCGTGTCAGCGCTTCCGCAGTCGGTCTGCGTTGGGTACGTAGACAACACTCTCCCCTCTTGTTGCTATGCATCACATGATCTTGCGTGTGCGTAGGAATTTTTTTGAAATTACTACGAAACCCAACAGTGGCATCCGAGCCTAGGTTATTTATGTTGATGTAATATGCACGAGTAGAACACAAGTGAGTTGTGGGCGATATAAGTCATACTGCCTACCAGCATGTCATACTTTGGTTCGACGGCATTGTTGGACGAGACGACCCGGACCAACCTTACGCGTACGCTTACGCGAGACCGGTTCCCCCGACGTGCTTTGCACACAGGTGGCTTGCGGGCGACTGTCTCTCCAACTTTAGTTGAACCAAGTATGGCTATGCCCGGTCCTTGCGAAGGTTAAAACGGAGTCTATTTGACAAACTATCGTTGTGTTTTTGATGCGTAGGTGAGATTGGTTCTTGCTTAAGCCTATAGCAGCCACGTAAAACTTGCAATAACAAAGTAGAGGACGTCTAACTTGTTTTTGCAGGGCATGTTGTAATGTGATATGGTCAAAGCATGATGCTAAATTTTATTGTATGAGATGATCATGTTTTGTAACCGAGTTATCGGCAACTGGCAGGAGCCATATGGTTGTCGTTTTATTGTATGCAATGCAATCGTGATGTAATGCTTTACTTTATTACTAAACGGTAGTGATAGTCGTGGAAGCATAAGACTGGCGAGACGACAACGATGCTACGATGGAGATCAAGGTGTCGCGCCGGTGACGATGGTGATCATGACGGTGCTTCGGAGATGGAGATCACAAGCACAAGATGATGATGGCCATATGATATCACTTATATTGATTGCATGTGATGTTTATCTTTTTATGCATCTTATCTTGCTTTGATTGACGGTAGCATTATAAGATGATCTCTCACTAAATTATCAAGAAGTGTTCTCCCTGAGTATGCACCGTTGCCAAAGTTCATCGTGCCCAGACACCACATGATGATCGGGTGTGATAAGCTCTACGTCCATCTACAACGGGTGCAAGCCAGTTTTGCACACGCAGAATACTCAGGTTAAACTTGACGAGCCTAGCATATGCAGATATGGCCTCGGAACACGGAGACCGAAAGGTCGAGCGTGAATCATATAGTAGATATGATCAACATAACGATGTTCACCATTGAAAACTACTCCATCTCACGTGAGGATTAGAGGGATGTCTATCTAAGTGGGAGTTCTTAAGTAATATGATTAATTGAACTTAAATTTATCATGAACTTAGTCCCTGATAGTATCTTACTTGTTTATGTTGATTGTAGATAGATGGCTCGTGATGTTGTTCCGTTGAATTTTAATGCGTTCCTTGAGAAAGCAAAGTTGAAAGATGATGGTAGCAATTACACGGACTGGGTCCGTACCTTGAGGATTATCCTCATTGCTACACAGAAGAATTACGTCCTGGAAGCACCGCTGGGTGCCAGGCCTGCTGCTGGAGCAACACCAGATGTTATGAACGTCTGGCAGAGCAAAGCTGATGACTACTCGATAGTTCAGTGTGCCACGCTTTATGGCTTAGAATCGGGACTTCAACGACGTTTTGAACGTCATGGAGCATATGAGATGTTTCAGGAATTGAAGTTAATATTTCAAGCAAATGCCCGAATTGAGAGATATGAAGTCTCCAATAAGTTCTATAGCTGCAAGATGGAGGAGAACAGTTCTGTCAGTGAGCATATACTCAAAATGTCTGGGTATAATAATCACTTGATTCAATTGGGAGTTAATCTTTCGGATGATTGCGTCATTGACAGAATTCTCCAATCACTGCCACCAAGCTACAAGAGCTTCGTGATGAACTATAATATGCAAGGGATGAACAAGACTATTCCCGAGCTCTTCGCAATGCTGAAAGCTGCGGAGGTAGAAATCAAGAAGGAGCATCAAGTGTTGATGGTTAACAAAACCACTAGTTTCAAGAAAAAAGGGCAAAGGGAAGAAGAAGGGGAACTTCAAGAAGAATAGCAAGCAAGTTGCTGCTCAGGAGAAGAAACCCAAGTCTGGACCTAAGCCTGAAACTGAGTGCTTCTACTGCAAGCAGACTGGTCACTGGAAGCAGAACTGCCCCAGGTATTTGGCGGATAAGAAGGATGGCAAGGTGAACAAAGGTATATGTGATATACATGTTATTGATGTGTACCTTACTAGAGCACGCAGTAGCACCTGGGTATTTGATACTGGTTCTGTTGCTAATATTTGCAACTCGAAACAGGGACTACAGAATAAGCGGGCACTGGCAAAGGACGAGGTGACGATGCGCGTGGGAAACGGTTCCAAAGTCGATGTGATCGCGGTCGGCACGCTACCTCTACATCTACCTTCGGGATTAATATTAGACCTAAATAATTGTTATTTGGTGCCAGCGTTGAGCATGAACATTATATCTGGATCTTGTTTAATGCGAGACGGTTATTCATTTAAATCAGAGAATAATGGTTGTTCTATTTATATGAGTAATATCTTTTATGGTCATGCACCCTTGAAGAGTGGTCTATTCTTATTGAATCTCGATGGTAGTAATACACATATTCATAATGTTGAAGCCAAAAGATGCAGAGTTGATAATGAAAGTGCAACTTATTTGTGGCACTGTCGTTTAGGTCATATCGGTGTAAAGCGCATGAAGAAACTCCATACTGATGGACTTTTGGAACCACTTGATTATGAATCACTTGGTACTTGCGAACCGTGTCTCATGGGCAAGATGACTAAAACACCATTCTCCGGTACTATGGAGAGAGCAACAGATTTGTTGGAAATCATACATACCGATGTATGTGGTCCGATGAATATTGAGGCTCGTGACGGATATCGTTATTTTCTCACCTTCACAGATGATTTAAGCAGATATGGGTATATCTACTTAATGAAACATAAGTCTGAAACATTTGAAAAGTTCAAAGAATTTTATAGTGAAGTTGAAAATCATCGTAACAAGAAAATAAAGTTTCTGCGATCTTATCGTGGAGGAGAATATTTGAGTTACGAGTTTGGTGTACATTTGAAAAATTGTGGAATAGTTTCGCAACTCACGCCACCCGGAACACCACAGCGTAATGGTGTGTCCGAACGTCGTAATCGTACTTTACTGGATATGGTGAGATCTATGATGTCTCTTACTGATTTACCGCTATCGTTTTGGGGATACACTCTAGAGACGGCCGCATTCACGTTAAATAGGGCACCATCAAAATCCGTTGAGACGACGCCTTATGAACTGTGGTTTGGCAAGAAACCAAAGTTGTCGTTTCTTAAAGTTTGGGGCTGCGATGCTTATGTGAAAAAGCTTCAACCTGATAAGCTCGAACCCAAATCGGAGAAATGTGTCTTCATAGGATACCCAAAGGAGACTGTTGGGTACACCTTCTATCACAGATCCGAAGGCAAGATATTCGTTGCTAAGAATGGATCCTTTCTAGAGAAGGAGTTTCTCTCGAAAGAAGTGGGTGGGAGGAAAGTAGAACTTGACGAGGTAACTGTACCTGCTCCCTTACTGAAAAGTAGTACATCACAGAAAACTGTTTCAGTGACACCTACACCAGTTAGTGAGGAAGCCAATGATAATGATCATGAAACTTCAGATCAGGATACTACTGAACCTCGTAGATCAACCAGAGTAAGATCCGCACCAGAGTGGTACGGTAATCCTGTTCTGGAAGTCATGCTACTAGATCATGATGAACCTACGAACTATGAAGAAGCGATGGTGAGCCCAGATTCCGCAAAGTGGCTTGAAGCCATGAAATCTGAGATGGGATCCATGTATGAGAACAAAGTATGGACTTTGGTTGATTTGCCCGATGATCAGCAAGCAATTGAGAATAAATGGATCTTTAAGAAGAAGACTGACGCTGATGGTAATGTTACTGTCTACAAAGCTCGACTTGTCGCAAAAGGTTTTCAGCAAGTTCAAGGGATTGACTACGATGAGACCTTCTCACCCGTAGCGATGCTTAAGTCCGTCCGAATCATGTTAGCGATTGCCGCATTTTATGATTATGAAATTTGGCAGATGGTTGTCAAAACTGCATTCCTGAATGGATTTCTGGAAGAAGAGTTGTATATGATGCAACTGGAAGGTTTTGTCGATCCAAAGGGAGCTAACAAAGTGTGCAAGCTCCAGCGATCCATTTATGGACTGGTGCAAGCCTCTCGGAGTTGGAATAAACGTTTTGATAGTGTGATCAAAGCATTTGGTTTTATACAGACTTTCGGAGAAGCCTGTATTTACAAGAAAGTGAGTGGGAGCTCTGTAGCATTTCTGATATTATATGTGGATGACATATTGCTGATTGGAAATGATATAGAATTTCTGGATAGCATAAAGGGATACTTGAATAAAAGTTTTTCAATGAAAGACCTCGGTGAAGTTGCTTACATATTAGGCATTAAGATCTATAGAGATAGATCAAGACGCTTAATTGGACTTTCACAAAGCACATACCTTGACAAAATTTTGAAGAAGTTCAAAATGGATCAAGCAAAGAAAGGGTTCTTGCCTGTGTTACAAGGTATGAAGTTGAGTAAGACTCAATGCCCGACCACTGCAGAAGATAGAGAGAATATGAAAGATGTTCCCTATGCATCAGCCATAGGATCTATCATGTATGCAATGCTGTGTACCAGACCTGATGTGTGCCTTGCTATAAGTTTAGCAGGGAGGTACCAAAGTAATCCAGGAGTGGATCACTGGACAGCAGTCAAGAACATCCTGAAATACCTGAAAAGGACTAAGGATATGTTTCTCGTATATGGAGGTGACAAAGAGCTCACCGTAAAAGGTTACGTTGATGCAAGCTTTGACACTGATCCGGACGATTCTAAATTGCAAACCAGATACGTGTTTACATTAAACGGTGGAGCTGTCAGTTGGTGTAGTTCTAAACAAAGCGTCGTAGCGGGATCTACATGTGAAGCGGAGTACATAGCTGCTTCGGAAGCAGCGAACGAAGGAGTCTGGATGAAGGAGTTCATATCCGATCTAGGTATCATACCTAGTGCATCGGGTCCAATGAAAATCTTTTGTGACAATACTGGTGCAATTGCCTTGGCAAAGGAATCCAGATTTCACAAAAGGACCAAACACATCAAGAGACGCTTCAATTCCATCCGGGATCTAGTCCAGGTGGGAGACATAGAGATTTGCAAGATACATACGGATCTGAATGTTGCAGACCCGTTGACTAAGCCTCTTCCACGAGCAAAACATGATCAGCACCAAGGCTCCATGGGTGTTAGAATCATTACAGTGTAATCTAGATTACTGACTCTAGTGCAAGTGGGAGACTGAAGGAAATATGCCCTAGAGGCAATAATAAAGTTATTATTTATTTCCTTATATCATGATAAATGTTTATTATTCATGCTAGAATTGTATTAACCGGAAACATAATACATGTGTGAATACATAGACAAACAGAGTGTCACTAGTATGCCTCTACTAGACTAGATCGTTAATCAAAGATGGTTATGTTTCCTAACCATAGACAAAGGAGTTGTTATTTGATTAACGAGGTCACATCATTAGTTGAATGATCTGATTGACATGACCCATTCCATTAGCTTAGCACCCGATCGTTTAGTATGTTGCTATTGCTTTTCTTCATGACTTATACATGTTCCTATGACTATGAGATTATGCAACTCCCGTTTACCGGAGGAACACTTTGGGTGCTACCAAACGTCACAACGTAACTGGGTGATTATAAAGGAGCATTACAGGTGTCTCCAAAGGTAGATGTTGGGTTGGCGTATTTCGAGATTAGGATTTGTCACTCCGATTGTCGGAGAGGTATCTCTGGGCCCTCTCGGTAATGCACATCACATAAGCCTTGCAAGCATTGCAACTAATGAGTTAGTTGCGAGATGATGTATTACAGAACGAGTAAAGAGACTTGCCGGTAACGAGATTGAACTAGGTATTGGATACCGACGACCAAATCTCGGGCAAGTAACATACCGATGACAAAGGGAACAACGTATGTTGTTATGCGGTCTGACCGATAAAGATCTTTGTAGAATATGTAGGAGCCAATATGGGCATCCAGGTCCCGCTATTGGTTATTGACCGGAGACGTGTCTCGGTCATGTCTACATCGTTCTCGAACCCGTAGGGTCCGCACGCTTAAGGTTACGATGACAGTGATATTATGAGTTTATGCATTTTGATGTACCGAAGGTTGTTCGCAGTCCCGGATGTGATCACGGACATGACGAGGAGTCTCGAAATGGTTGAGACGTAAAGATTGATATATTGGAAGCCTATATTTGGATATCGGAAGTGTTCCGGGTGAAATCAGGATTTTACCGGATTACCGGGAGGTTACCGGAACCCCCCGGGAGCCATATGGGCCTTATTGGGCTTTAGTGGAAAAGTGAAAGGGGCTGCCCATGGTGGGCTGCGCGCCTCCCCCCCGCTCCCCTAGTCCAACTATGACTAGGAGAGGTGGCCGGCCACCTCTCTCTCTCTTTCCCCCTTGGGAATCCTATTTGGAATAGGATTGGGGGGGGAGTCCTACTCCCGGTAGGAGTAGGACTCCTCCTGCGCCTCCATAGGGCTGGCCGCACCCCTCCCCCTTGGCTCCTTTATATACGCAGGCAGGGGGCACCTCTAGACACACAAGTTGATCCACGTGATCTATTCCTTAGCCGTGTGCGGTGCCCCCTGCCACCATATTCCTCGATAATACTGTAGCGGAGTTTAGGCGAAGCCCTGCTGCTGTAGTTCATCAAGATCGTCACCACACCGTCGTGCTGACGGAACTCTTCCCCGACACTTTGCTGGATCGGAGTCCGGGGATCGTCATCGAGCTGAACGTGTGCTCGAACTCGGAGGTGCCGTAGTTTCGGTGCTTGATCGATTGGATCGTGAAGACGTACGACTACTTCCTCTACGTCGTGTCAGCGCTTCCGCAGTCGGTCTGCGTTGGGTACGTAGACAACACTCTCCCCTCTCGTTGCTATGCATCACATGATCTTGCGTGTGCGTAGGAAATTTTTTGAAATTACTACGAAACCCAACAAGATTGAGTTATCGTCTTCGGTGGAGTCGCACACCAGCTGTCTGACTTTGTGGGCGGCTGATGTTTGATATGTCTCCGTCGTATCTACTTTTCCAAACACTTCTGCTCTTATTTTGGACTCTAACTTGCATGGTTTGAATGGAACTAACCGGACTGACGCGGTTTTCAGCAGAATTATCATGGTGTTATTTATGTGCAGGAGCAAAAGTTTTCGAATGATCTGAAACTTCACGGAGCCACTTTTCAGAAAATAAGAAAAATACCTGCAAAAGATGAAGGCCAGGGGCCCACCACCTCTCCACGGGGGCGGGGGGCGCGCCCCCTACCTCGTGGGCCCCCTGTTGCCTCTCCGACTCCAACTCCAACTCTATATATTGTGTTTCGGGGAGAAAAAAATCAGAGAGAAGAAATCATCGCGTTTTACGATACGGAGCCGCCGCCAAGCCCTAAAACCTCTCGGGAGGGCTGATCTGGAGTCCGTTCGGGGCTCCGGAGAGGGGAATCCGTCGTCATTGTCATCATCAACCATCCTCCATCACCAATTTCATGATGCTCACCGCCGTGCGTGAGTAATTCCATCATAGGCTTGCTGGACGGTGATGGGTTGGATGGGATCTATCATGTAATCGAGTTAGTTTTTGTTAGGGTTTGATCCCTTGTGTCCACTATGTTCTGAGATTGATGTTGCTATGACTTTGCTATGCTTAAATGCTTGTCACTAGGGCCCGAGTGCCATGATTTCAGATTTGAACCTATTATGTTTTCATCAAATATATGAGTGTTCTTGATCCCATCTTGCAAGTCTATAGTCACCTATTATGTGTTATGATCTGTTAACCCCGAAGTGACAATAATCGGGATACTTACCGGTGATGACCGTAGTTTGAGGAGTTCATGTATTCACTATGTGTTAATGCTTTGTTCCGGTTCTCTATTAAAAGGAGGCCTTAATATCCCTTAGTTTCCGTAAGGACCCCGCTGCCACGGGAGGGTAGGACAAAAGATGTCATGCAAGTTCTTTTCCATAAGCACGTATGACTATGTTCAGAATACATGCCTACATTATATCAATGAACTGGAGCTAATTCTGCGTCACCCTAGGTTATGACTGTTACATGATGAACCGCATCCGGCATAATTCTCCATCATTGATCCATTGCCTACGAGATTTCCATATATTGTTCTCCGCTTATTTACTTTTCCGTTGCTATTGCTATCATCGCTACAAAATACCAAAAACACTACTTTTACTACTGTTACCTTTTGCTACTGTTACCACTACTATCATATTACTTTGCTACTAAACACTTTGCTGCAGATATTAAGTTTCCAGGTGTGGTTGAATTGACAACTCAGCTGCTATTACTTGAGAGTATTCTTTGCCCCCCCTTGTGTCGAATCAATAAATTTGGGTTGAATACTCTACCCTCGAAAACTGTTGCGATCCCCTATACTTGTGGGTTATCAAGACTATTTTCTGGTGCCGTTGCCGGGGAGCATAGCTCTATTCTTTAAGTCACTTGGGATATATATCTGCTTATTCATTATGAAGAACTTAAGAGATCCAAAAACCAAGATCTATACCTCAACTACGAGGGAAGGTAAGGAACTGCCATCTAGCTCTGCACTTGATTCACCTTCTGTTATGAGTAAGTTTGCGACACCTACACCTGCTTCTGCTATTCGTTCTGATATGTCACATGCTATTGATGATGCCACTTCTGCTATGCATGATACTTATGATGAAACTACTTCTATGCTTGATACTATTGTGCCACTTGGTGAATTCCTTGATGAACAACTTGCTAGGGCTAGAGAGAATGAAAATATTGAATCTGATAATACTAATGAAATTGATGATGAAGACTTACCTGTTATTCCTGAGGGTTATGTTTTTGATAAAGAAGCTTATTTAGCTATTTTAGCTTGCAAAGATAGATACGAACTCAAGAGGTTATTTGCTAAATGGAATCAGCAATCTCTAAATACTAGAATGAAACCTGACCCTGCTTTTGCTACTTCACCTATCTGTGTTACCGATAAGGATTATGAATTCTCTGTTGATCATGATATAATTACTTTGGTTAAATCTGATCCTGTTCATGGTTATGAATCTGAAACTGTTGTGGCACATCTTACTAAATTGAATGATATAGCCACCATGTTCACTAAAGATGAGAGTACTCGTTACTTTTACATCCTCAAAATATTTCTGTTCTCATTAAAGGGTGATGCTAAGATATGGTTTAATTCTCTTGATCCTGGTTGTGTGCGTAGTCCCCAGGATATGATTTATTACTTCTCTGCAAAATATTTCCCTGCTCATAAGAAACAAGCTGCTTTAAGGGATATATATAATTTTGTGTGAATTGAAGAAGAGAGTCTCCCACAAGCTTGGGGGAGGCTTCTCCAATTACTTAATGCTTTGCCTGATCATCCTCTTAAGAAAAATGAAATACTTGATATCTTTTATAATGGACTAACCGATGCCTCCAGAGATTACCTGGATAGTTGTGTTGGTTCTGTTTTTAGGGAAAGAACACCGGATGAAGCTGAAATTCTATTGAATAATATGTTAACAAATGAAAATAATTGGACACCTCCGGAGCCAATTCCTGAGCCTATTCCTAAACCAACTCCGAAGAAGAGGGGTATTCTATTTCTCAGTCCTGAAGATATGCAAGAGGCAAAGAAATCTATGAAAGAAAAGGGTATTAAAGTTGAAGATGTTAAGAATTTACCTCCTATTGAAGAAATACATGGTCTTAATTTACCGCCCGTTGAAGAAACATATAATCTTAATCCATTACCTATTGAAGAAACTCATGGTCTTGATAACCCGACAGAGGTAGTAAAGGTAAATCCTCTCTACCAATATGATAAAGCTGAAATCCCATTTACTAAATTTGCTAGCCCATGCTTAGATGCGTTTGATAAATTTATGGCTAAGCAAGAAGACTTTAATGCTTATTTTGGTAGACAATTGAAATACAATTCAAATATGCTTGAACACTTGGGTGATTATATGGCTAATGTCAAAGGTGAAATTAAACTTATTAGTAAACATGTTTCTATGGCTACCACTCAAGTAGAACAAGTACTTAAAGCTCAAAATGATTTGCTCAATGAATTGAATAGTAAGGATAATGATAATGCTGTTAGAGTGGCTACTAGAACTGGTAGAATGACTCAGGAACCTTTGTATTGTGAAGGCCACCCTAAGAGAATTGAGCAAGATTCTCAGAGAAATAATATCAATGCACCTAGTACTTCTAAAAAGAAGAAAAAGAAAAATGATAGGACTTTGCATGCTTCTAGTGATCCTATTACGGAGACACCTAAGAATCCAAATGATATTTCTATTTCTGATGCTGAAACTCAATCTGGTAATGAACCTAAAACTAGTAATAATGTTAATGATAATGTTCATAATGATGCTCAACCTAGTAATGATAATGACATAGAAATTGAACCCGTTGTTGATCTTGATAACCCACAATCAAAGAATCAACGTTATGATAAGAAAGACTTTGTTTCTAGGAAACATGGTAAAGAAAGAGAGCCCTGGGTTCAGAAACCCATGCCTTTTCCTCCCAAACCATCCAAGAAAAAGGATGATGAGGATTTTGAGCGCTTTGCTGAAATGATTAGACCTATCTTTTTGCTTATGCGATTAACTGATATACTCAAAACCAATCCTTATGCTAAGTACATGAAAGACATTATTACAAATAAAAGAAAGATACCGGAAGCTGAAATTTCCACCATGCTTGCTAATTATACTTTTAAGGGTGGAATACCAAAGAAACTTGGAGATCCAGGAGTACCCACTATACCATGCTCCATTAAAAGAAACTATGTCAAAACTGCTTTATGTGATCTTGGAGCCGGTGTTAGTGTTATGCCTCTCTCTTTATATCGTAGACTTGATTTGAATAAGTCGACACCTACTGAAATATCTTTGCAAATGGCTGATAAATCAACTGCTATACCTGTCGGTATTTGTGAGGATTTGCCTGTTGTAGTTGCAAACGTTACTATTTTAACGGATTTTGTTATTCTTGGTATTCCCAAGGACGATAGTATGTCTATTATTCTTGGAAGACCCTTTTTGAATACTGCTGGGGCTGTTATTGATTGCACTAAAGGCAATGTCACTTTTCATGTTAATGGTAATGAGCATACGGTACACTTTCCGAGGAAACAACCTCAAGTTCATAGTATCAACTTTATTGGAACAATTCCATCGATTATATTTGGAGGTTTTAAATTTCCTCTTCCTACTGTCAAGAAGAAATATGATGTTCTTATTATTGGGGATGTGCATATCCCCGTTGAGGTAACATAGTGTTATTCGAAATTTCTCCGGCTCCATGTTATTCGGAATGAGTTCATTAACAAGACTTGATCAACCTTGTTAGAGGATTCCTTTTGATGATCATGAGATGGATGAAACTAGAAGGCACAACCTTCTGTACCCCACTTTTACTTTCTGTTATTTATATTAAATAAAATAAAAATAAATATCTTTCTGTCTATTATCTGATTATCCGTGCAATATAAAAATACCCCGAAAATAAAAGTTCTCCAAATGCCCTGAAATTTAAATATGATTTTTTCTAGAATATTTGAGAATATTTGGCACTGAGAACACAGCTGGGGGTCAACCACCTGCCCATGAGGGTGGAGGGCGCGCCCTACCCCCTGGGCGCGCCCCCCTGCCTCGTGGGCCCATGGTGGCCCTCCTCCACTCATTCCTGCACCCACACACTTCTTCTTCCTCCCACAAACACGAATAACCAGCTTAAACCCGAGTCCAAGCTCGTTTTGCTGCCATTTTCGATCTCCTTGCTCAAAGCACCTCTCACAAAACTGCTTGGGGAGATTGTTCCTTGGTATGTGACTCCTCCATTGGTCCAATTAGTTTTTGTTCTAGTGCTTTATTCATTGCAAATTTTGCTGCTTAGGTGACCTTGTTCTTGAGCTTGCATGTCAAATTTATATGGTCAAAAGTAGTTTTGATGCATGATATAGGCCCTAGGCACTTGTAGGAGTAGTTGCTATCGATATTATTGAGTTTAGTTTACTTTTATTTTGAAGTTACTAAAAATTTCAGAATTTTTCAGAAAATGATGAGGAGACTATTGAGGGGCTCATCAAGCCAAAGCTCGAAGGAAAAGGCACCGAAGCCTAAGTATAATTTGCCGCGCACCGCGGAGGTTCGGGCGTGTGAATGGCCTTCCGAGGATTTCTTGAGAGCAGCTGGTATTTATGAAGATTTTCATGAGTTGGCTAAGAATGCAGGCCTCACCGCTTTCCTCCACGACCAATGCGATCAGTATCTCTTACTCACAAATACCTTTGTACAAAATTTTCATTTCCATTCTAGGAGCTCACCACCTACGGTGGAGTTTCATTTATATGATGAGCATAAGGATATGTCACTTTATGATTTTTGTTGGATTTGTTTAGTCCCTTTTGAGGGCAAGATAGAAGAACCACATCATCATGATGTGAAGGGGTTTATTGATACTATCAATGTAGGGGAAACTAGGAAGGTTTCCGATGCACAAATCACTAGCATACAATTTCCTGTTTTACGTTACTTTGCATTATTTGCTAGTTGTTGCTTAATTGGACGCGGAAACTGTGGAAATCTTAGCATCCCTGATATAATTATTCTGCTCCATAATTTATACAATGATAACACTTTTAGTATGGGCGGTATTATTGCCAAACGGTTAAGTCTGGACCGTACCAAGGGCCCCATCTTTGGAGGCATCTATGCTTCACGCCTAGCTGCACATTTTAACATACCTATTAGGCATTTTGAGAAGGAAGAAAAGGTGCTGCCTCGTGTTTATCTAGATTATAAAAGTATGGTGACACATGATTTTATTGTTAAGAATAGAGAAGGAGAGCTTAAATATCAATTGTTCTTTAGTAAACATCATCCTGAGACCATTACCCTGCCTGCTCCTTCTTTATTTGATTTATCTTCAGGCACGTACCTTTTTCCGTTCAAGGCTATTCACGCCTACCGGAACCCTGCACCAGCCGAGGAGCCAGAGCCGGAACCACAAATTGATCCTTCACGACAGTCTAATTACCAGTGGGATCCGGAGATGATTGTCAGCCAGTGGCAATCAGAGTCTTCCTCTTCTTCTTCTCAGTACGACCCCAACTACTATTATGGATATCCGCCAGGCCAGCCGTGGCCATAGACCAACTAAGGCCAAAAGCCTAAGCTTGGGGGAGTACGTATTTCTCACTGACATTACATTTATGCTCACACACTCATTGCTAGATGTCGGTGCTCATACTTTTTCATTGTATCATCCATGCTAGTTTAATTTCCTTTTTATGATTTCTTCTTGTGTTTAATAAACCTTAAGAAAAACCAAAAAAATTTAGTTGTAGCTTTTAATCGGTTTAATTTTCATGCTTGTAGTAGTAATTAAAAAGAAAACCCAAAAAGATTTCCTGTTCTTCTTTTGCTTGTTGGGAGCTTTCCCGTGTAAATAGTTTTATTTATTTTCTTTTCTTTGGGGGTCGATAGGAGAAGACCATAATTAAATTGTTGAAGTGGCTCTTATATGCATACTTGTTGATCTGACAAAAGAGTCCATATTGCCATGTCTTCTCCTGTTTATTGAATGCTTGCAGATTCCAGCTTAGTCTAATGCACGTGCACTATTATTATTATTCACATCATTCGATCGTGCAAGTGAAAGGCAATTATGATGATATATGATGGACTGGCTGAGTTGAGAAAAGCTGGTATGAACTCGACCTCTTTTGTTTTTATAAATATGATTAGTTCATCGTTCCCGATTCAGCCTATTATGAATAAACATGTTTGCAATGACAACTAGAGATCATAGTTTCTTGTGCCATGCTTGATTAGCTATGAGTTATAATGGTTTACCTTGTGTGCCAACATGCTATTAAAATGGTTATGATGTGGTATGATAGGGTGGTATCCTCCTCTGAATGATTTAAGTGACTTGACTTGGCACATGTTCACGCATGTAGTTGAAACAAAATCAACATAGCCTTCACAATATTTATGTTCATGGTGGATTATATCCTACTCATGCTTGCATTCGGTCGCTTCCCAGTCTTTTGCTAGCCTTCACCTGTACTAAGCGGGAATACTGCTTGTGCATCCAAATTCTTTAAACCCCAAAGTTATTCCATATGAGTCCACTATATCTACCTATATACGGTATCTACCTGCCGTTCCAAGTAAAATTGTATGTGCCAAACTCTAAACTTTCAAATAAATATCATGTTTTGTATGCTCGAATAGCTCATGTATCAACTAGGGTTGTTCGTATCTTCCATGTTAGGCGGGTTATTCTCAAGAGGAGTGGACTCCGCTCCTCACTCACAAGATAAATGGCTGGTCACCGGGATGCCCAGTCCCATGCTTTATGCAAACTAAATCAAAATAATTGCAAACAAAACTCCCCTGGGACTCTTGTTAGTTGGAGGCACTCGTTGTTTCGAGCAAGCCATGGATTGATGCTTGTTGGTGGAAGGGGGTATAAACTTTACCATTCTGTTTGGGAACCGCCTATAATGTGTGTAGCATGGAAGATATCGCCATCTCTTGGTTGTTATGTTGAAAATGAAATTATACCGCTCAAAATATTATTCATCTCTGTTTCAAAACCGAGATCTGGCACCTCTACAAATCCTTGCTTCCCTCTGCGAAGGGCCTATCTATTTACTTTTATGCTGAGTCATCATCCTCTTATTAAAAAGCACCAGTTGGAGAGCACTTCTGTCATTTGTATTCATTACTGTTAGTTTACATTGAGTATGACTTGACTGGATATCTTTTACCATGAATTACAATGTCTAGTCAGTCCTTGGTCTTTAAAGGTGCTCTGCATTTATGTTTTACGGTCTCAGAAAGGGTTAGCGAGATACCATCTTGTTATATCATATTATGATTGTTTTGAGAAAGTGTTGTCATCCGAGATTTATTATTATGGCTCACTAGTTGATTATGCTATTGATATGAGTAAACTTGAGACCTATGCGTTATTGCAAATGTGGTTAGTTATAATCTTTGCTGAAAACTTGAATGCCGGCTTTACATATTTACAACAACAAGAGCAAACAGAGTTTGTAAAAGTTTTTCTTTATCACTTTCAGTTTGTCAACTAAATTGCTTGAGGACAAGCAAAGGTTTAAGCTTGGGGAAGTTGATACGTCTCTGTCGTATCTACTTTTCCAAACACTTTTGCCCTTGTTTTGGACTCTAACTTGCATGATTTGAATGGAACTAACCTGGACTGACGCTGTTTTCAGCAGAATTACCATGGTGTTATTTATGTGCAGGAGCAAACGTTCTCGGAATGACCTGAAACTTCAAGGAGCCACTTTTCAGAAAATAAGAAAAATACCTGCAAAAGATGAAGGCCAGGGGGCCCACCACCTCTCCACGAGGGTGTGGGGCGCGCCTGCCCCCCTAGGGTGCGCCCCCCTACCTCGTGGGCCCCCTGTTGCCTCTTCGACTCCAACTCCAAATCTATATATTGTGTTTCGGGGAGAAAAAAAATCGGAGAGAAGAAATCATCGCGTTTTACGATATAGAGCCACCGCCAAGCCCTAAAACCTCTCGGGAGGGCTGATCTGGAGTCCGTTCGGGGCTCCGGAGAGGGGAATCCGTCGCCATCGTCATCATCAACCATCCTCCATCACCAATTTCATGATGCTCACCGATGTGCGTGAGTAATTCCATCATAGGCTTGCTGGACGGTGATGGGTTGGATGGGATCTATCATGTAATCGAGTTAGTTTTTGTTAGGGTTTGATCCCTAGTGTCCACTATGTTCTGAGATTGATGTTGCTATGACTTTGCTATGCTTAATGCTTGTCACTAGGGCCCGAGTGCCATGATTTCAGATCTGAACCTATTATGTTTTCATCAAATATATGAGTGTTCTTGATCCTATCTTGCAAGTCTATAGTCACCTATTATGTGTTATGATCCGTTAACCCCGAGTGACAATAATCAGGATACTTACCGGTGATGACTGTAGTTTGAGGAGTTCATGTATTCACTGTGTGTTAATGCTTTGTTCCGGTTCTCTATTAAAAGGAGGCCTTAATATCCCTTAGTTTCTGTAAGGACCCCGCTGCCACGGGAGGGTAGGACAAAAGATGTCATGCAAGTTCTTTTCCATAAGCACGTATGACTATGTTCGGAATACATGCCTACATTATCAATGAACTGGAGCTAGTTCTGTGTCACCCTAGGTTATGACTGTTACATGATGAACCGCATCCGGCATAATTCTCCATCACTGATCCATTGCCTACGAGTTTTCCATATATTGTTCTCCGCTTATTTACTTTTCCGTTGCTATTGCTATCATCACTACAAAATAACAAAAACACTACTTTTACTACTGTTACCTTTTGCTACGGTTACCACTACTATCATATTACTTTGCTACTAAACACTTTGCTGCAGATATTAAGTTTCCAGGTGTGGTTGAATTGACAACTCAGCTGCTAATACTTGAGAGTATTCTTTGGCTCCCCTTGTGTCGAATCAATAAATTTGGGTTGAATACTCTACCCTCGAAAATTGTTGCGGTCCCCTATACTTGTGGGTTATCAATGTTCTAGGTAAAGTGAAGATCCATGCATGGAGAGTGATGAAGAATGGTCTCGCTGTTGGTGCGGAGCTCGAGCACGGGTGTATAAAGAAGGGCATTACCCGAGTCGCGTGTGGTCGTGATGAAACTGTGTTGCAGAGGTTTTGGTATTGCACACATGGGTGAAATGTATGGAAACTTCTTCGAACGATGTGTAGTGCACCTATTGAGGCGCCGCGGAGCTATGTCTACTCCCAAAGGGGCGTATGCAACTGGATGTTGGAGTAGCTAAGCAAGGCAAAGGAATGCGACAACTCAGTGATGCTTCAGGCCATATGCCAAATGTGTTTGGCTAGAAATGAGGTAAAGGTTGGTGGCAGAATGAAGGATCTGCAAGTGGAAGCTAAAGGGGTCCAATACTTCATGGAGGAATGTCAATCAACAAAGGAACCAAGAGCGACAAACCTAGTACCCCGGCGGTGGAGCACGGGCTTCCGCTAGAGGAGGGTTGGATAAAAGCTAACTCTGACGGAGCCAAGCTAAAATCTTGAGATAAAGGAGGAGGGCGGTTCTGAGGGACCACCATGTCTCGTTTGTGGGAGGAACTTGCTATTTTGTTTCCTCGGCTTCCGATCCCGAGCTCGTGGGGCTATTGGCATGTCGGTTATGGTTGCGATAGAGATGGGAGTGTAGAAGTTGATGCTGGAATCCGACTCTCAAGTGGTGGTGAATAAAATTAAAGCGCGAGACATGGGTCTATCAATATATGGACCACTTGTGGAGGAGGTGAAAGGTTTGTCCGTGACCATAGAGGAGTTGAGGATTTCATGGTGAAACACTTGGCTAATGGTGTCTCTCACATTTAAGCTAAGAAAGGTCGCGGGAATGGACTATGTTCATATTCATCTGGTTTGTATTTTCGATGTTTTGAGATCCAATTTTGCCGAGGATTCTAAATAAACGCAATGATTCCAACAAAAAATAAAGAGAGATAAAACCTAACACACAAGTTCATTTCTATTTGTGAAGTTTAGGGAAACGATGATTCAATTTGAATGGTGTGGACAAATAATAAACACAGCCACATCCTTATGATGTACGTGAAAAATACTATTTCACATCTCAACTTTGTTTTGTTTTTCTTTTCACCTGAACGATAAATCAGTGAATCTTTCCACATAACTTGCCACCACATGACTCACTATGATATCCAAACATCACTATATTTTATTTTTAAATTTTTAAGTCGGTTTTTGAATTTATGGTTGTGTTCATGCCTTATTAATAATACCTCACCTATTTCCTTGTACTACTGCCAATGTCAAAACCTTACGCGTTCTATGTTCCACAATTTAGTGCATATAGGCTATTTTAGAAGTCAAACATAGCAAATTTTGATAAAGTTTATAGCTGGAACATGTTGGTATGCCTCGGTTTCGTGCTTCCACACCGTTGTACACCTTCACCCGTCGGCCGCCTCTGATTGATTACCCTCATCTAGATCAGGGCATGGCTGGGCCGGGGTTGCCAACATGGCCTGGTGGTCGCTCAAATCCTCCTATGGCGGATTGAGGGGGTGGTGGCCCGAGGCGGCGACCGTCTTCCTGGACGTGCTATGGCAGTGCAACCTGGCCCTTTGACGGCGGCGTGCAGTGAATGTTGGCGGTAGACACAAGGTGTGTAGTAGAGGTGGATCGAGTAGAGGTGGATCAGCACAAGTGTGGCAGATGGATGCTCAACTCATGCATGATAGCGACGGACAGGAGGTGTGTGGCAACTGGTGGTCGACGTGAGTGTCATATATGGCAGCGACGAACGGTGGGTGATCAGGCTCTGACTGACCTCCTCGCTAGTTCGTGTTACTTCAATGCTCGTTGTCGTCCCCCAAACCACTATTGGTTCACTTCGGTGAAGATAGGACGGGGCTGCCAGATGGCCCCGTGAGGGTTCTTGGCGGCACCGACAACTTTTCGTCTGCAATTAGGGTCCAATCACTGCCTATGACTTGGGGGCTGCCGGTTGGACCATGAAGGGTTCTTGGTGGCGCCGATGACCTTGTTTATGCCGGCGGGCATGCTCTGATGTGCTCCTCGTATACACAATATATCATGTTGCATGATGATGTCCACGTCAATATTGTGAGCATGTACAATTACGAGGTATGGCTTCCAGTTTACAACAGTGACTTCTTCATTGGAAGTAGGGGCGGTTGCACAATGTGACTTACGGTTGGTGGTGCTCTTAAGCACATGGTCTCGAGCTTCAAAGTCAAAACTCTAGGTCTGGTACCTGGCAATGGTGGTGTTTCAGGTCCACCCATTGCTTGAGGCATTGTGTGAAGTTGACTTCTTCGGGATGAAAACCCGAGATTTAGCGCCATTGAAGGGGTGTTTCAGGTCCACTCATTGGATCCGATGACAGTAGCGCTTGCGCGTTGTTTTTTTCTTGGAGGTGTTGCTTTGTTCGAGCACTTTTCCCATGATACAGAAGTTGTCATCGGTGGTGATTGATGATGACTGCTGCTACATGTTTGAGTTCACTTAGACGAAACTTTTGGATGTCACATTTTTTTCTTTTATGTGTGCATGTTTTGGTGTTTGGCTTTGGTCCTAGTCATGCAGATGCCGTATGCGTACTCATGATTCTTGTATTTTTGTTATGAGATATTATGAGTCAATAAAAAGCAGGATTTATAAAAAAAAATAGACCTAGACAAGGCTAGACCTTTCGTAGTTGCAGTCTGTAGTTGGTAGCACCTCCTCGCTTGCTCGTTTGGTGAGGACGATGATGTGTGTGCATGTGTCCCTCCTTTTGGGAGGTTGTACCTGTACTGCTATTCTCTTCCTGTTCAATGAAATGAAACGCAAACTCTTTTGCGTTTTCTCGAAGAAGAAGAAAGATAAACGAGGGAGTAACACGTACAGACATGGAGTGAAAACAGTGTTAGCAAACAGTGGCGTTACTGGTGAATGCCGGCTATAGTAAGGTGCCACCTACTCCCTCCGTCCAAAATAGATGACTCAACTTTGTATTCACTTTAGTATAAAATTAGTAAAGTGAGTTATTTATTTTGAAACGGAGGGAGTAGTATTTATTTCTGCTGTGACGAATTAACGCTCGGTGCCCTGCAAAGAATGCATCGCTTGTTCTTTTGGCGTTGGGGCAGAAGCACGTTCTTCATTTATTATTGGCAATTTGGCATTTGTGCAGTGCCCGTACGAGATGAGCACTGGAAAAAGCTTGAAGACGAGGGGCTGCAGGACACTGGGCATGATCCCGGGAATGAATCTGGCCGCGAATCCCGGGAGGGCGGCAGTTATGCATGTCTGTCTCTGCCTTCCACACGAGAATCATTTTAGCAGGCCGTACCTCACAGCTTTGTACACTCTGCTTGCCCAGAGAAAACTTCCGTGGAAAAAACATACGCGTACATTTCTTTTCTTTGATCAAGGCATTCGGCCCACTGTAATTTGTGTCCTTTCGCTTTACCGATCCGGGCTCAGCTCAGTAAAATACTCCTACGGATGCAGGCCTTGAGGGATCCCACATGCAGGCATCTCATTTACGGATTTCACCGTGCGGGGCATGATGCTCTCCCGCCTTTTCTCAGTTCCACTTTCTGCTAAGCGCCGCCGTCGTTTCCCAGCAGAGCAGGAGGACATTATCCACACTCCGCACCGTGCGTCTGCAGCCTTCACAGTCCACCACCATGGCCCTGCGTGCCAGCCACTCACTCACTCAGATTCTCCTCCAAAAAGCCGCAGGATGTGCACTGACCACTGAAGGCATGGGGGCGCAAAGAAAGATCATCCATCTCTTTTGGAGAAAGAAAGAAACGCCACATTTACTCCTCGCGGGAGAGAAAAAAGGGAGCGTGGAATCGAGCGGTACGACGTAGCCGGGCGAACTGACGCGTGACCCGACTCCCGCCGTGCACGTTGATTGATGATCTGGCCTGAAGAAAACAAAATACAGACCATGTCGGTCCGGCACAGCACCGGCGGAGCTGCTGACCCCGCTACAGTCAGTGACGCCTCGTCCCGTCGATCCATCTCATCTGACGACTGATTCTGATGAACGGTCAACAGCTGCCAGTGTCACCGTCAGCTCGCCGGCCGGAGACGCACGCGGCGTGCGTAATCTAACAAAAAATCTGGTCGTGGAGTTCGGATACGTGCGTATGGGCTTCGCAACTCGCGGCACCTACGCCGCTTGGCGTGACGCTCACCGGACGTTTGGCGATAGCGGCGCTCCAACAACCGTCCACCCAGTCGGGCTGCCTCTGCATAGCGCACGGGGATATCAACAACAATTCGTGGCGGGAGTGTAATTTCGGGATTCCTTAACCCAACACGCTCTCCTTTCCTTCTCCCAGGATAACTTTTATAAATGGACCGGATGCGCATTCAGTTTGACGTCTTTGTGTGGAGTGTGAATATGCTGCTTTTTGTGCTCGGCGTGAGTGTGACGTCCTGACGGTTCCTTTCTCTCAAGAAGAATAACATATTTACTGACCGTTTGGTGAAACGTGGACGTGAACAGGGATAGATCATATATATATATATATATACTTCCTCCGTTCCTAAATATAAGTCTTTGTAGAGATTTCACTATAAACTACATACGGAGCAAAATGGATGAATCTACACTCTAAAATGCATCTACTAAATTGTGGTTCATAGTGGAATCTCTTCAAAGACTTATATTTAGGAACATAGGCAGTATATAGCATTGTGAATGTTGATATTTTTTTCTATAAATTTGGTTAAAGTAGAGATACTTTGATTTCGGACAAAATTTATAGTAGACTAAAAAGGACCGGAAGGAGTACTACTATATAGCACAATAAGAAATACTCGGGGAAAGCGGTTTAATTAGACCGAGACCAGTGGCATGGCGTCCTCTCCGATTCTCTAAGCATTTTGCTCCATCCGTTCGTAAGCATGATTGGCACGGTTTGCTGCTTTCCCTCCTCCGTGAGTGGCTTTTAAAATGGACCGTGCACATTTGACGTCTTCTCAAGTCTAACGTTTATCGTGCTTGGTGTGACGTACTGACAGTTTCTTTCTAATCAGAAACAACATACTGACTGTTTGGTGAAACATGAACGTGACCAGAGATGGCACAATGGAGATTTTGTTGGGGGAAAGGGGTTTCGTTCGGGACGAGTGGGATCCGTGCAATTTCTGCTCGGTTCATAGCATGATTGGCATGGGAAAACTCTAAGCTGTGCTCCGGTGCATTTGCATGCTTTTCAAAACATAAATTTCTACTCATAAAAGATATCTGTAAAAAGAATCTCATATAATCTAGCTCTGGCTCGCCTTTTGTGTGTGTGGGGTAGATCTAGCTCACTTGAGAGCTGTCAAAAAATAACAAACTCTGTAGTGACGTTTCTAAAACCTGAGAAGTACGCTACTCTAGCCCTCCATTATTGTGTTTTTATCACCACTAGAAGAGCGCCCGTGCGTTGCAACGGGGCCACATTAGGGTTAAGAGTTCAATATTAATCATGTTAATAATACATTTAATATTCTCATACATATCAAGTGACACTGGCGACCTTTTTTATCAATTTAGCAACGGGCTCAGTTGCAACGGGCTCTTTATACATATCAGACAACTCGCTACTACTTAAACTACAACTATGGCTACCAATATTTTTTTGTCAATTTAGCTCAGCAATAGTGCCTGGCTTAATAGACTGCTTTGCATTCACCCCCTCAGAAGACAGAGAGCAAGCTGGCAAGCACGCACGCGTCCAACCCCGCCGCTGCATGCGCTGGCAGAAGGTGAGGCAGCAAGGGAGACTGCACATTGAAGCTGTCCATGCAAGGCTGGAGGTGCTGGGCCGGCGACGGCGGTGTCGGGATGGTGCTTGATTCGTTCCCGGTGGCGTGGAGCTTGGGGCGGCAACGCGGCGATAGCTAGTGCTCGGGGATGGGGGTTTGGGGCGGGGGCAGTCGACCCGATGGCTGGCGAAGTTAACGGGCTCGGGCGGCTGGAAATTCGGCGGGTGGCGGCGGCACAACGCGAGGATGGGACAGGCGGAAAACCTAGCGGGCGTTCAACTACCAATACCCACGCCTTTTTTTAGGGGAATTGCTTGTGAAAATAACGTGCGACGACGACTTAGCGAGCGGATCCCCTTAAAAAAGACATAGCTAGCAGATTCCCTTAAAACTGGTAGGAATGGATACGATTGATGACGTTGATAAATAGTGGTGAATGTTAGCCTAATTTACTATCATCGTGCATGGAAACGAATCATCAAGAAAAGAATACTTCCTATTAATACACTCATAGGAAGCTTCCTAATCTCTGCTACCAAACAGTTTCTGCCCAAACAAGAAAGGAAAGTTATGGACGTGATTCGGAAGGAAACAAACGTTATGAAGATTAATTAATTTAGATTTGATCTTTAGAGATTGATTGTGATTGATTCTTTTACATAAAGACATTACTAAATAATTTGCGTCAGTATGGAAAGTTCTGATCCGTTCAGTTTTTTTCGTTGTGTGAGAGGGTGAAGTGAAAATAAACCGATAAAGTGGGGGAGGCGACGAAAAAAATCTACGACGGTTAACCTACGAAAAAAAACCGGACGAAAGTGGTGGGACAAAAAAAAACCTGGAAGCGAGACTACCAACTGCTTTATTAGGAGTAGAGATCATGGAAATCGATGGTTCTTTCCATAAAAACTCTCCGACGGATGACTCATTCGAATACCTGTAGAGCAGTTTTATTTTGAAAAAAAAAACTGAAGCTTTTCAACAAACTTAGTTTTAATTTTATGAAGGAGAAGAAAAGGGAGCACACAATCCACTCTGGATTTAGCATGACATTTGCTTCTGCCATGCTAACTTCAAAATGGATCACACATCACGACCTCTCCCAAAGTCTAAATGTGCTAATTATATCGTGCTTGGTGTGACACATTGGCTAACCGTTGGGTGTAACATGGACCTGAACAGGGAAATAACAAACATTCAGCAAAAGCGGTTTTAATTAGACCGAGACCAGTGGCACTCTCACCAATTCTCTAGACCTACATCTCCATCCATTCATAGCATGATTGACATTGTTCGCCACTTTCCCCACTTTTGTCCCGGCCTTTGCGTAGTTTATGATGCCACATGCTCGTTTTTAGTTAGCTAACCGAGCTTAGCTAGCTAGGTCATGGCATTAATCATCATAGAAAAGCGACGTTTAGGTTGCCATTAGGTGGTGGAGCCTTTGCCTTTCCCTTTTCCCTCACCAGTCTCCCTCACACACCTCCCCTGCACTTAAGCCCCAATTAACATCTCCTCTTTCTCCCCTTGTTTAATGAGCACCAGCCGGTTTGGTTGATGGAGAAGTTGTTGCCCCGTTGTCGCTCACGCATCACGCTTCGGTCCCAAGCCAGGGAGGAGAAAGAGGAATCCACAGTGCTGGTGGAGTTTACAGCGACGGCGGGCGCGGTGAAGGTGAAGAAGCCAAGCCAAGCAATGGCTGCCTGCCATGGCGGGTGGTGGGTGGTGAAAAACATACGTAACATCTGCAGTTAGGAGCCGACAGGAGAGAAGAGGCCAGCGGTTTCAAGTTTCAGCAGGAGCGTCCGGCGTCCCCTTCCGCTCGGCAGAAAGGCGACTGCTTCCCTTCCTTTCCCCCACCCAACCCTTGGCGGTTGCAGTTTTCTATATGCTCCGCAACAGCCGCTGCACTGTGCTCCACATGCTCCGGTCGACCCGGCGATGGCGATTATGAAACTGCAGCGGGCTCGATTGGGTATTGATTCTTGATTCCATGCGTAGTATGGCAGTTTGGCTTGGTGGCTTGCGCATTCGGCAAGTGTTGTTGTCGGACTCCTTGCAGACGGCAAATGGCAAGTGGCTTGTTTGCGATGCTCACGGCTGAGTCGTTTTCAGGTTATGTCGACGGATCGAATGTTCAATGTTGTGGTGATGGTAAATCGGTAATAAATACTCCTATATGCTTTGCTTGAAAGTACCGTACGTCGCGTTGGCGACGGCGATCTCGGCTGATTGGAGAGGCGTGGCTTTCCTCCGCGAGTCGCTTGCTGTGGAGATTCTCGACAGAGTTACGTGAAGCAATGACACCCGTCGCCCGCTGTAATTTGTGGGTGGCGACATCAGGATACCCAGCCAAAAGCACATGTAACTTTCGCTTGCAAATGGCAACTGTGGGTGGCTTTAGCTTGTACTCCCTCCTTCCGAACAAACTTGTTCCTCAAATGGATGTTATCTAGCACCAAGAAACAAGCTTGAGACAAGTTTTTCTGGACGAATGGAGTAAATGGCAGGTGGTGCCTTGACCTGACGTGATTTCAGGCTTTTAGAGGCTAGCTCATCAAGGGAGTGAGTAGTGCTAACCACATTTTCAAGTTATATTGATGGGACTTAATACGAATATATGATGATCATAACATGCTTTGCTTGGAAGTATCACCACATTAAGCGATGCAGCAAGTATGGGCAAGTATCGGTTGATTGCAGGCGTGGCTTTCCTCATCGAGTCGTCTGCTGTAGAGCTCGATTCCCTAACACAATTACCTTAAGCAATACACCTGCGTTAATTAGCGGGTGGCGACATCAGGATACCCATCAGATAAACAAACAAAACATATGTAAACCACTTGAGAGCCAGTTTCGCTGAGGACGATCTGAAGCGGTGGTCGACAATTGCAGATAACCGACTCCGATTTTAGTCCAACCCCGGTACAGATTACGGGCTACTATTATGGGTCATTTTCGTCTTCAGCAACGCGCGCCAAACTACGAGCGTCGACCTGGGATGGCGGTAGGGCAGCTCAATGATATGGGGTCGGGGTCGTGGTCGTGGTACACCCATCCCCACATGCTCATAACAAACTTCTTTTGACTTTGTTGGCAGCTGAGCTAGCTGCCGCCAAATCTCGATCGTCCCAGGCGTCGGCCTAGCAAAGCAAAGGTAGGCGGCTGTGCGCAAACAGTCCCCTGAGATTGCGCTAATCAGGACGACCTAACCAAGTTTTCTGCCCACGTTCATACGCGAGTCCTTTTTTTGTGGTTGGATTGGACATTTCGTTTTCCTTCGGCTATCCCTAGCCGCATGGTTCTCAACAGTTCCATTGTAGTAATCCATCCGTCCCATAATATAAAAGCGTTTTTCTTCTTTTTAAGATGATGATAATCATTTTAACTTGCAGATACAAATCTTGATTCTCTATTTCTCTGTACACAAAAAAGAAGAAGAAGAAGAAGAAGAAGAAGATCTGGCAGCAAGGAAACTGTGGTAGAAGTAGCTTGAGTGTGTGTGGTAGAAACTGCTGCTCGTGTGTACGTGTCATTCAGAAAGTGGAAAAAGATAATTAGCCACCGGCTCTATGTGTTGACCCAAAGACGGGTGCTTCCAGCGAGAATTCCCACATGGTTCACAGCTCGACGGAGGCCAGCAGGAAAACGTGTTTCAGGGGGAGTCTTCCCAGCTGTGCACTTGGAACACGAAGCTTCTTGGCTTTCCTTTGCTTTGCTTTGGGTTGAAACAATGCAAGGAACAAAAAAAAATGTACTACGTGCCCAATGGGCTGGAAAAAACGTGGGTACAGCTGCAAGGATATGCTTGTGATCAAAGAAGCAGGGTACTGGAAGATTGGGTGAGAGGAAACATGGGCCAGGTAGGTTAAGTCAAACGTCGGTGTGTGGAGTAAGCTGTGTTTTCTTTTTTCTTCTAGACTAGAAAAGTAGGAGTATGGAGTAAGCAAACAATATGGCATTTCCTTTTTTTTATTGAGAAGAAGATATGGCATTTCCTATTCGGCGCCCGTAGCGCTGTTTGCTCCGTTACTCGCACAGGGCGCCCAAGTCCCTTCGCTATGTTATTGAGTGCGCCGGCCCATACTAATATCTCTCCTTGCACCGGTTTTAGGAACCTTATATAGAGCTGCCACAGGTGTTTTGGGGCTGGTTTCCCTCGGTATGTTTGGAACCGAGTTTCCATTTTCTTTTTATTTTTCAAATTCATGAACAATTTTTTAATCCATGAACTTTTCTCAATTTTCTCAACTCTTTTCAAATCCGTGAACTTTTTAAATTTTGTGACTTCGTCAAATTCACAATTTTTTTTTCAAATTTGTGATCTTAAAAAGATAAATTATTGAAATTTTCCTAAAGTTAGTGCCCAAAGGTCGACAATCAAAGGTCAATGGTCAGTGTTTAAAGTATCACTGATTAAAAGTCACAGGGGCAGCGGCCCATCTAGTGGGCAAAGGTCGAATCCATTAACTTATTCAAATTTTTGAACTTAAAAAGGCAAATTCATGAATTTTTCCAAAAATCAACGGTCAAAGGTTAAAAGTCGTCAGTCAGTGTTCAAACGATCACTGGTTAATTGGTCTCGTGGGTTGTGGCCCATCTAGCGCGCGTGAGAGCCAGCAATATTAATGGGTACTATAAGGGCATCTCCAGCGGTTGGCCCCCCAGGGGGCGCCTAAAAGCGCAGTCTGGGGGTGAGCCGGCGCAAAAATTGGGTCTGGGGACGAGTTGGTCCCCAGCTGCCGGCCCCAGGGCCGCCCCAGGCACGTTTTAAAATAAAAGAAGTTCGGCGAAGTTCGGCTTAAACACGATAAATTTCGGCCAAACACGATAAATTTCGGCACATTTCGGCGAAGTTCGCGGATTTTCATTACATAGCACACATATATAAACTAATCTAAAGAAAAAACTGGCTGAAGTCGCCGTCGTCGCCGCCATCGTCGTCGTCGGCCTTCTCCTCCTTGACGCGGGCGCCCCTGTTGGACCCCTGCCCGGCGTCGCCATGGCGGACTGGTGGCGGCGCATCGTCGTCGTCGTCGTCGCTGTCGCAGATGACGACGACTCCGCCTTCGTCGCGGCCGCGTCGACGTTCCGCGAAGCGAAGCAGGGCGGCGCGCTGGCGCTCCTTCGCCTTCTCCAGGCGCTCCTTCTCCATCGCTATGGAGTCCCTGCGCGCCCATTCCAGGGCCACGTCGTCGTCGTCGAGCTCCGTCGTCACCGGCGCGGCCGGCTCCGTCTTCACTGACGCAAGCCCCGGCTCCGTCATTGGCTTGACGAAGCGCGGAGGAGGAGCCGACGAGGAGGCGCGCCGGCCGCCCTCGTTGATGATGATGCCGGCGCTGCGAGTGCGCCGGCCTAGCGGTGTCTCCACCGCGGGCTCGGCCTTGACGCCGAGCAGGGCCGGAGTGCCGGAGGAGTGCGATGAAGATCGGGAGGAGGAAGAAGAGGAGGAGGACCCGAACCTCCTTGGCGCCCATGGCCCGACGCGTCGGTGCTGCGCCGGGGCGACCGCCCTCGCTGGGTACGCCAACGGCGGGTCGTTGCCGCCCTCGAGGTACGTCAGCACGCTCTCGAGTGTGTGGTCGGGGACGCCCCGCCACAGGTGGCGCCCCTCGCTGTTCTGTCGGTCGCCAACCACCGGCGCGCCGTTGATGGACGCCAAGCGCTGCTGCTGGCGGCGCTCGAAATACGTCGCCCAAGCCGCGTGGTTGTCGGCGGCGTACTGGGGGAGGGAGAGTTGGGCGTCGGTGAGGGAGGCGTGCACGACCTCGACTTCCTCGGCGAAGTACGTCGGCTTCGCCACGGCGTCGGGCAACTGGGGAATGGGCACTCCCCCGGCTCTGAGCCTCCACCCCGTCGGCCCGGCGCGCATGTCCGGCGGCGCCGGGATGTTCGCCTGGAACAGGAGCCAGGACTCCTGTTCGCGGAGCGAACGGCGGCCGAAGCCGTTGGCCGCCGCCTCGTCTCCGGGGTAGCGTTCCGCCATGGCGACGGGCTCGGGAGAGGTAGTGAGATAGAGGAAGGGGCTGGGCGGCGGCGCTCGGGAGAGGTAGGGAGAGGGAGGAGCTGGGCGGCGGCGAGGGGCGGGGCTGGTGTGGGCACATGCGAGTGCAGGCCACCGGCTATATAGCCGCGCCGCACCCGTGTATACGCGTGCGAGGGAGGGGAGGCGTTGGCGCGCCGTCCCATGACGCGCCGCCCGTGAGGAATCAATGGCAAGGCTGACCGGCAGCAGCCTTGGCATTGATTCCCCGCGGGAACCGAGGCCGTTGGGGGAAGACGAGGCGCCATGTCGCTGACGCGGCGGGCCCACGGCTGTTTCGCGCCAAAACAGTTCGCACCGGCGCCCCCGGGCGCCCCCAGCGCGCCGGGTTCGGCCTGGGTCCGCCGGCGCTGTTTTCGGCCCAGGCCGGCGAAAATCGGGCTCCTAGGGGCGCGACTGGGCCGTTTTTTTGACGCCGGCGCAAAAAAATCGTCTGGGAAGGCCTTTCTTGGGGCGCGGCTGGAGATGCCCTAAGCGCTGCATAGAAGGTCTCAATGATGTGACCCTAATCGTGATGATTGCCTACATACGTCAAGTGAGTCAGCCCACTAAGCGGAACCATTGCTGTTTTGGAGTGATTCCATCTCGTTTGGGGAACCTTCTCGGTGTTTTCTCCTTTGTGTTTATTTTCCTGGTTTGGAATGATTCCATCTCGTTTAGGGAAGCTTCTGTCAACTAGTTTCGAATGGTTCCATCTGGTTTTGGAAAGCTACTAGGTGTTTTTTTTTCCTTCTATGTGTTTATTTTCCCGGTGTTCTTGTTTTTTATCCTTTTTTGGCTGTTCTCTCCTTTTTCTCTTTCTTTGTCTTTTCATTTCCTCCTTCCCTCTTACCTTTTCTTCTTACATTCACAAATTTCTAAAATTTGAATTCATGAACATTTTGAAAATTTTGTGAAGAATTTTCAAAATCCCAACCATGTTTCAAAATCCATGAACAATTTCCAAATCCGTGAACATTATTTGAATTGGTGAACATTTTTTCCAATTCTATAATATTACTAAAATTCATGAACATTTTTAAATCCGTGCATTTTTTAATCTGCAACCATCATGAACGTAAATTTTTGAATTCATGAACTTTTTCAAATCCACACGAATTTTTTTCTTTCATGATTTTTTTATTAACATTTTTCAAATCGCAAATATTTTAGATTCATGAGCAATTTTTTTCAATTCACAAGCATTTTTTAATCTACAAACTTACTGAAATCATGATTTTTTTTCAATCCACGAACATTTTTTTTATTTCATGAACTTTTTCGATTTGATGAACATTTTTTTAATTCAAGAACATTTTTCAAATTGAACTACAGTTTTTTTAATGCACGAATAGTTTTTCAAATTCATGGACTATATTTCACTAGTAAATTGCACATGCTATGCACGTTATAGTTCTTAAGTAAACAAGAAACTGACATGAATGCAAAAATGAGAACTTCCACGGAATGAACATTTTCTTTTGTTCGGTATGAGACGAACAATCAAATTTATTTAATATTGTATTAAAATAGTATTTTATCATTCACTCATATTTGTAATCACGTTGGGGTAAGTGTAAGTCTATATTCCTTTTGTGATGTAGGGGGAATGAACACATTTTTCTTTTTTTGAAAAAATATTACACGTCCAATGATTCGATTGATGGATAATTTGGTCCATAGGCAAACTGTCAAATCCATGGTAGTTTGATATCATTTTATCAATCTCACATTTTTGTAATCTATGTATGCTAATATTCGCATGAAAACAAATCAATATGATTAAATAGTCACGTTTTCAGTTTGACAACAACAAAATGTCATGTCTCTACAACAACTGTATTAGTTATTTTTCTTTGAGGGAGCTATCGTAGGAGTAGTTTATTTACAAAGCTATCGTTGTAGATAATGTCACCATGTACATTGGTTGTACCGGTCCTGCCCTCCTAGGAACTCTCATCTAGGCTTTCCTTGCCTCTCGCCGGCGCCGCCGACAGTCTGCCTCGTCTCCTATGGTCCTTGGACCATGAAGGCACGGTGGATCCCGGCCCTTATTGTCGGGAGGGCTCCATTTTCCTGTGCTTTTTTGAGTTTTGTTAGGGTTTGTGCCATGCTCAGGAAGACGAGGCCGTGGCGGCTTCTTGGAGATGGAATAAGGCCCCCCCTGCCTAGTCCCGATCCCGGTGATGTTTCAAGCGTTGTCAGAAGGTGTGTGGAGGTTTGTCCGACGGATCTTGTGGGATCCGGTCGGCGTTTGTCTTCGGTGGATTCGACTGGATCCGGTCTTCGTTCGTCTACGTCTGTGTGTCTGCAAGTTGGATCCTTCTGATATGCGCTTCTCTTCATCGACGGCGGTTGTTGTTCTGGTGCGTTGATCCTATGGGGCCTTAGCACGACGACTTCCCGACTGTCTACTACAACAATGTTTGCCCGACTCCGACGAGGGAGGGGCGATGACGGCGGCGCTCCTTTGGCTTGCTCTAGTGCTTGTAGTCGTCGCTAGGTGGTCTACGAACCTGGATGTAAATTTTACTTCTAGTGTTCTTTGTACTACCTTAACTGTTGATGAATTGATCGGAAGTTTTCTCGAAAAAAAATGTACATTGGTTGTTCTGTAGGCCATAATGTCTCCATTCACACAAGATCTTAGGAGGTGCATGACCATGTTGGTCTCCCAACTTAGGACATGGCCAATGCATAGCCCCAGTGTGTGCCCCATAGACCATGTAGGCTCGGATGTTAGAAAAAGTAGGTTTGGATGGAGACGCGGGATCCTCTCCAGGAGGCGGGTGATTGAGGAGAAAAAATGTTCTATAGTGCATAAAACTAAAAAGGTTGAAGTGGAGAGTAGAGATGCATGTGTAGTAAAAGTCTATTTTTTATTTATTTTTTATAAGGCCCACTAGTAGTAGCTTGCTTTGGGAAGCAAAAATTAATATAGATGCCTCAAGCTACTTTTTGTCATGGGCATCTGTATCTATGTGTCACCATTGTACATGCCCTCAAAAGCCCAATTCACATGTACTAATCGTAGATAGTGGAACTTTATTGTTGACGTGACGTACCTGTCCATAAGGGTTCAACGGCTTCAACAGAGAAGTTCGCACGTGGGAAGGCATGGTGGTGAATCCTATCATTTTCAACTGTCCGATTTGTTGAGTAGCATTGTGATGAGTGGTGGATAGCAATCCTAACTTGCAAATAAACGTCTTGGATCTATCCAGTGGGAATTTGGTGGGATGTTGCAGTGGCACTACCAAGTTCAGAAAAATGTATACTATATAGTGATATAGATATAGAAATCCAGGGGGGAAGAATCAAATTTGTGAATTTTTTTTAAAAAATCTTGTTTTTTTTGAATTCATGATTTTTTTAATCAAAATCCTTGACCTTTTCAAATTAGTGAACTTAAAAATAAACCAATTCATGAACTTTTCCAAAAGTCAATGGTCAAAGGTCAACTATCATGAGTCAATGGTCAATGGTGAATGTCTAAAGTATCACTCGTTAAATGGTCTCGTAGGCTGCGACCCATCAAGCGCGCATGTGAGCGCCATTAATCTTAACGAGTGCTATAAGCAGCATTGGAGGTCTCAATGATATATATCGCTCTATGCGAACTCTATGAAACCTTTTCAAACTTGTGATTTTTTTTCAAATTCACAAGTTCTTGAAATTTTGTGTTTTAAAATATCATCAACATGACTCCCAGTACCTGCCTGATGATTTCGTCAACACGAACAAGAAGTGGTAGGAGGAGTGGTTCTACATTTCGGATGTATAACTAGAGAACCCTCCTTGGGCCAGCATCATTACACCGTTTAACAGGGCTCCCTCGACGAGACGTCACTCAAAGAGTCCGAAGAACAACACGGCGAAGTCCAAGTTGATCCAGAGGTTGAGCCAAAATGTGACCGGGCTGGACGACAAGGGTCTGACTTTGTACACGGGATACACATGGCCCTTAACTAAGGAATCCAACCACTGCAAGCCCGAGCGCACCCGGTGTGGAAGTACACTGGGGATACCGATCCCATCTGAGCCATCCAATGCGTCTTCTTTGAGAATAAGCCGATGTGGGCGATGCTCTCCCTGATGTTCAAGGGCAAAATGACCAAATTCCCCAAAGAACCGACCAACGTCGATTTCTTTGCCGACGTGCCCGTACCTAATACGTTCATTTTGCATCATGCTTTTATATCGATATTTATTGCATTATGGACTGTTATTTCACTTTATATCACAATACTTATTGCTATTCTCTCTTATTTTACAAGGTTTACATAAGGAGGGAGAATGCCGGCAACTGAAATTCTGGGCTGGAAAAGAAGCAAATATTAGAGACCTATTCTGCGCAACTCCATAAGTCCTGAAACTCCACGGAACGTCTTAAAATAAATAAAGAAAAATCCTCGCCAAAGATGAAGGCCAGGGGGCCCACACCCTGCTCACGAGGGTAGGGGCGCGCCCCCCTACCTCGTGGGCCCCCTGGTGGCTCTCCGACGCCCATCTTCTCCTATATGAAGTCTTTCGATGAGAAAAAAATAAGAAGGAACTTTTCGGGACGAGACTCCGCCGCCACGAGGCGGAACCTTGGCGGATCCAATCTAGAGCTCCGGCAGAGCTGTTCTGCCGGGGATACTTCCCTCCGGGAGGGGGAAATCATCACCATCTCATCACCAACGCTCCTCTCATCGGGAGAGGGCAATCTCCATCAACATCTTCACCAGCACCATCTCATCTCCAAACCCTAGTTCATCTCTTGTATCCAATTCTTGTCTCAAAGTCCGGGATTGGTGCTAGTAGGTTGCTAGTAGTGTTGATTACTCCTTGTAGTTGATGCTAGTTGGTTTATTTGGTGGAAGATCATATGTTCAGATCCTATATGCATATTATTACCCCTCTGATTATGAACATGAATATGCTTTGTGAGTAATTACGTTCGTTCCTGAGGACAAGGGAGAAGTCTTGCTATGAGTAGTCATGTGAATTTGGTATTCGTTTGATATTTTGATAAGATGTATGTTGTCTAGCCTCTAGTGGTGTTATGTGAACGTCGACTACATAACACTTCACCATTATTTGGGCCTAGAGGAAGGCATTGGGAAGTAATAAGTAGATGATGGGTTGCTAGAGTGACAGAAGCTTAAACCCTAGTTTATGCGTTGCTTCGTAAGGGGCTGATTTGGATCCATATGTTTCATGCTATGGTTAGGTTTACCTTAATACTTTTGTTGTAGTTGCGGATGCTTGCAATAGAGGTTAATCATAAGTGGGATGCTTGTTCAAGTAAGAACAGCACCCAAGCACCGGTCCACCCACATATCAAATTATCAAAGTATCGAACGCGAATCATATGAACGTGATGAAAACTAGCTTGACGATATTCCCATGTGTCCTCGGGAGCGCTTTTCCTATTATAAGAGTTTGTTCCGGCTTGTCCTTTGCTACAAAAGGATTGGGCCACCTTGCTGCACTTTATTTACTTTTGTTACTTGTTGCTCGTTACAATTATCCTATCACAAAACTATCTGTTACCACTTATTTCAGTACTTGCAGAGAATACCTTGCTGAAAACCGCTTATCATTTCCTTCTGCTCCTCGTTGGGTTCGACACTCTTACTTATCGAAAGGACTACGATAGATCCCCTATACTTGTGGGTCATCAAGACTCTTTTCTGGCGCCGTTGCCGGGGAGTGTAGCGCCTTTGGTAGGTGGAATTTGGTAAGGAAAAATTTATATAGTGTGCTGAAATTTACTGTCACTTGTTACTATGGAAAGTAATTCTCTGAGGGGCTTGTTCGGGGTATCTTCACCCCGTCCAGTAGAGCAAAGAGTTGCTCCTCAACCTACTGAACCTATTGAAAATGAAACTCCTTTTGAATTTCCTTCGGGTATGATGGAAAAACTGCTAGCTAACCCTTTTACAGGAGATGGAACAAAGCATCCTGATGAGCACTTAATATATGTGGATGAAGTTTGTGGATTATTTAAGCTTGCAGGTATACCCGATGATGTTGCTAAGAAGAAGGTCTTCCCTTTATCTTTGAAGGGAGACGCATTGATATGGTATAGGCTATGTGATGATATGAGATCATGGGACTATAAAAGATTGAAGCTGGAATTTCATCAAAAGTATTACCCTATGCATCTTGTTCATCGTGATCGCAATTATATATATAATTTCTGGCCTCGCGAAGGAGAAAGCATCGCTCAAGCTTGGGGGAGGCTTAAATCAATGTTATATTCATGCCCCAATCATGAGCTCTCAAGAGAAATAATTATGCAAAGTTTTTATGCTCGGCTTTCTGATAACAATCGCACCATGCTCGATACTTCTTGTGCTGGCTCTTTTATGATGAAGACTATTGAATTCAGATGGAATTTATTGGATAGAATTAAACGCAACTCTGAAGATTGGGACCTCGACGAAGGTAAGGAGTCAGGTATGACACCTAAGTTTGATTGTGTTAAATCTTTTATGGATACCGATATTTTCCGTAAGTTTAGCACTAAATATGGACTTGACTCTGAGATAGTAGCTTCTTTCTGTGAATCTTTTGCTACTTATGTTGATCTCCCTAAGGAGAAGTGGTTTAAATATCATCCTCCCATAGAAGTAAAAGTAGCTGCACCTATTAAAGTTGAAGAAAAGACTGTCACTTATAATGATCCTATTGTTCCTACTTCTTATATTGAGAAACCACCTTTCCCTGTTAGAATAAAGGATCATGCTAAAGCTTCAACTGTTGTTCGTAAAAGCAATATTAGAACTTATACACCTCCTGAGCAAGTTAAAGTAGAACCTAATATTGCTATTGTTAAAGATCTCTTGTCTGATAATATTGATGGGCATGTTATTCAGTTCGAAGGTGAAACTGCTAGAATTGCTAAACCTTGTGATAAAGATAAACATAGACCTGTGGTAGGCGTGCCTGTTATTTCTGTTAAAATAGGAGATCATTGTTATCATGGCTTATGTGATATGGGTGCTAGTGCTAGTGTTATACCTCATGACTTTATACAAGAAATTAAGAATGAAATTGCACCTGTTGAGTTAGAAGATATTGATGTCACAATTAAACTTGCCAATAGAGATACTATTTCACCAATTGGAATTGTTAGAGATGTTGAAGTCTTGTGTGGGAAAACTAAATATCCTGCTGATTTTCTTGTTCTTACTTCTCCGCAAGATAGCTTTTGTCCCATTATATTTGGTAGACCCTTCTTAAATACTGTCAATGCTACCATAGATTGCACAAAGAATGTTGTTACTGTTGGCTTGGATGATATGGTTCATGAGTTTAATTTCTCTAAATTTAGTAAACAACATCGTGAGGAAGAATTACCTAGTAAGGATGAAATTATTGGTCTTGCTTCTATTGCCGTACCTCCTAGTGATCCTTTAGAACACTATTTGCTAGACCATGAAAATGATATGTTCATGAATGAAAGAAGGGAAATAGATGAAGTATTCTTTAAACAGGAACCTATTCTGCATCACAATTTGCCTGTTGAAATTTTAGGGGATCCTCCTCCACCCAAGGGTGATCCCGTGTTTGAGCTTAAACCTTTGCCTGATAATCTTAAATATGCTTATCTTGATGAAAAGAAGATATATCCTGTTATTATTAGTGCTAACCTTTCAGAGCATGAAGAAGAAAGATTATTGAAAACTCTGAAGAAGCATCGTGCTGCTATTGGATATACTCTTGATGATCTTAAGGGCATTAGTCCCACTCTATGTCAACATAAAATAAATTTGGAAGCAGATGCCAAACCAGTTCGTGATCCTCAACGACGTCTGAATCCTAAAATGAAAGAAGTGGTAAGAAAAGAAATACTAAAGCTTCTGGAGGCAGGTATAATCTATCCCGTTGCTGATAGTGAGTGGGTAAGTCCTGTCCATTGTGTCCCTAAGAAGGGAGGTATTACTGTTGTTCCTAATGATAAAGATGAATTGATTCCACAAAGAATTATCACAGGTTATAGGATGGTAATTGATTTCCGCAAATTAAATAAAGCTACTAAGAAAGATCATTACCCCTTACCTTTTATTGATCAAATGCTAGAAAGATTATGCAAACATACACACTATTGCTTTCTAGATGGTTATTCTGGTTTCTCTCAAATACCTGTGTCGGCTAGAGATCAATCAAAGACTACTTTTACATGCCCTTTTGGTACTTTTGCTTATAGACGTATGCCTTTTGGTTTATGTAATGCACCTGCTACCTTTCAAAGATGCATGATGGCTATATTCTCTGACTTTTGTGAAAAGATTTGTGAGGTTTTCATGGACGACTTTTCCGTCTATGGTTCCTCTTTTGATGATTGCTTGAGCAATCTTGATCGAGTTTTGCAGAGATGTGAAGAAACTAATCTTGTCTTGAATTGGGAAAAGTGCCACTTTATGGTTAATGAAGGTATTGTCTTGGGGCACAAAGTTTCTGAAAGAGGTATTGAAGTTGATAAAGCCAAGGTTGATGCTATTGAAAAGATGCCATGTCCCAAGGACATCAAAGGTATAAGAAGTTTCCTTGGTCACGCCGGATTTTACAGGAGGTTCATTAAGGACTTCTCAAAAATTTCTCGGCCTCTGACTAATTTATTGCAAAAAGATATACCATTTGTCTTTGATGATGATTGTGTAGAAGCATTTGAAATACTTAAGAAAGCATTAGTCTCTGCACCTATTGTTCAGCCACCTGATTGGAATTTACCCTTTGAAATTATGTGTGATGCTAGTGATTATGCTGTAGGTGTTGTTCTAGGGCAAAGAGTTGATAAGAAATTAAATGTTATTCATTATGCTAGTAAGACTCTAGACAATGCTCAAAGAAATTATGCTACTACTGAAAAAGAGCTTTTAGCAGTTGTATTTGCTTGTGATAAGTTCAGATCTTATATTGTTGATTCTAAAGTAACTATTCAAACTGATCATGCTGCTATTAAATATCTTATGGAAAAGAAAGATGCTAAACCTAGACTTATTAGATGGGTTCTCTTGCTACAAGAATTTGATTTGCATATTGTTGATAGAAAGGGAGCTGAGAACCCCGTTGCAGACAACTTGTCTAGGTTAGAAAATATTCTTGATGACCCACTACCTATTAATGATAGCTTTCCTGATGAACAATTAAATGTTATAAGTACTTCTCGTAGTACTCCATGGTATGCTGATTATGCTAATTATATTGTTGCTAAGTTTATACCACCTAGCTTCACATACCAACAAAAGAAAAAGTTCTTCTATGATTTGAGACATTACTTTTGGGATGACCCACATCTTTATAAAGAAGGAGTAGATGGTGTTATTAGACGTTGTGTACCTGAGCATGAACAGGAACAGATCCTACGCAAGTGTCATTCCGAGTCTTATGGAGGACACCACGCTGGAGATAGAACTGCACATAAGGTATTGCAATCTGGTTTTTATTGGCCTACTCTCTTCAAGGATGCCCGTAAGTTTGTCTTGTCTTGTGATGAATGTCAAAGAATTGGTAATATTAGTAGACGTCAAGAAATGCCTATGAATTATTCTCTTGTTATTGAACCGTTTGATGTTTGGGGCTTTGATTATATGGGACCTTTTCCTGCCTCTAATGGATACACACATATTCTAGTTGCTGTTGATTACGTTACTAAGTGGGTAGAAGCTATTCCAACTAGTAGTGCTGATCATAACACTTCTATTAAAATGCTTAAGGAAGTTATTTTCCCGAGGTTTGGAGTCCCTAGATATTTAATGACTGATGGTGGTTCACACTTTATTCATGGTGCTTTCCGTAAAATGCTTGCTAAATATGATGTTAATCATAGAATTGCATCTCCTTATCACCCACAGTCTAGTGGTCAAGTAGAGTTGAGTAATAGAGAGCTCAAATTAATTTTGCAAAAGACTGTTAATAGGTCTAGAAAGAATTGGTCCAAGAAACTTGATGATGCATTATGGGCTTATAGAACTGCATACAAAAATCCTATGGGTATGTCTCCGTATAAAATGGTTTATGGAAAAGCATGTCACTTACCTCTCGAACTAGAACATAAGGCATATTTGGTCTATTAAAGAGCTCAACTATGATTTTAAACTTGCCGGTGAGAAGAGGTTATTTGATATCAGCTCACTTGATGAATGGAGAACCCAAGCTTATGAAAATGCCAAGTTGTTTAAAGAAAAAGTTAAAAGATGGCATGACAAAAGGATACAAAAGCGTGAGTTTAATGTAGGTGATTATGTATTGCTATACAACTCTCGTTTAAGATTTTTTGCAGGAAAACTTCTCTCTAAATGGGAAGGCCCCTATGTTATCGAAGAGGTCTATCATTCCGGTGCCATAAAGATCAACAACTTCGAGGGCACAAATCCGAAGGTGGTAAACGGTCAAAGAATTAAACATTATATCTCAGGTAATCCCATAAATGTTGAAACCAATATTATTGAAACCGTAACCCCGGAGGAATACATAAGAGACACTTTCCGGAACGTTTCAGACTCCGAAAAGGAATAGGTATGTGGTACGGTAAGTAAACCGACTCCAAAACAATTTTTAAGGCAATATTTCTCCGTTTTGGAATATTTAGAAAAATAGAAAAATAAGTAGCAGTCCGGGAAGGACACGAGGGTGGTGGGCACGCCCCCTACCTCGTGAGCACCTCGTGTGCCTTCCGGACTCCGTTTTCTTGCACGATACGTATTTTGGTCGGTAAAAATTCATTATATAATCTCCCGGGGGTTTTGACTCCTGTATCACGCAAAAATCTCCTGTCTTTGTTTCGAGCTGTTTTTCTGACAGATCTAGATTATCATGACGTCCCCAAGTGCTTCCAAGGACAAGTTCTTCGAGAAGGTCATCAACCCTTACTTCACGGAGGTGCTGCGACACCCTCAAACCATTGAGATGCGTGATGGGTTGTTGCACATCCGTGATGTTGAGGGACCAAAGGGAACCGGAAGCGTGGAGACGAGGCTCGAAGCAATGGAGCAACAAATTTTCAAGTGCCAGGGGATGGTGGAGCGTGGAATCAACGCTAGCCACACGATGCTCGTGGAGTTCACTAACAACTACAAGCCGGATACCAAGAACACCGAGGAGGCCATCTTCAAGCTATATGAGAAGATCGAGCACCTCCAAGCCCAAATCTATGACCTGCAAAACCAAAACTGTGAGTATGAATATAGATTCAAAAGAATGAGTTTGGCTGCAGGTTCGAGGATTCCGGAGACTCGATCATCCTTCTATGATGGTGAACCTATGCCTTGGAAGATGGATGACAAGCCCGCATCATCAACAACACCTCCACCTTCTTCACCAACCAAGGAGATATAATCACATGGGTATGGGCACTCCCCTTGGCAACTGCCAAGCTTGGGGGAGGTGCCCCAGTATCGTATCACAATCACAACTCCTATCTTTACCGTTTTTCTTAGTTCGATCCTATTAGTAGTATCTTGATCTAGTAGAATAAAGTTTATGGCATGATCTAGTTTTGAGTTTTGCTTTATGATCTCTCTATGTAATCGAGTCCGTGAGCTATATATAATAAAGATTAGTGTTGAGTCAAGGGCTTGATTATTTTGCCATGATCTTGGGTGAATAAAAGAAAAGAGAAAAAGAATAAAAAGAAACAAAAAGTTCATATTGATCTTATTGAGAGTAATGACTTCACATAGAAAGAGTATGATGATTAAAAGTTGTTGGGAGTTGGCAGACATAGCTTTGGTCATTGTTGCAATTAATAGGAAGTAATAAGGAAAGAGAGGTTTTCACATATAGATATATTATCATTGACATCTTTTATGATTGGGAGCACTCATTAAAATATGACATGCTAAAGAGTTGATGTTGGACAAGGAAGACAACGTAATGAGTTATGTCTTTCTTATATCTGAGATAAAGTATGTTGTCATGGATCCTCTAACTTGTTGAGCTTGCCTTTCCCCCTCATGCTAGCCAAATTCTCAGCACCAAGTAGAAATACTACTTGTGCTTCCAAATACCCTTAAACCAGTTTTGCCATGAGAGTCCACCATATCTACCTATGGATTGAGTAAGATCCTTCAAGTAAGTTGTCATCGGTGCAAAGCAATAAAAATTGCTCTAAATATGTATGATTGATTGGTGTGGGAGAAATAAGCTTTATACGATCTTGTGATGTGGAAGTAATAAAAGCGACGGACTGCATAATAAAGGTTCATATCACAAGGGGCAATATAAAGTGACGTTCTTTCGCATTGAGATTTTATATATCCAACCATAAAAGCGCATGGCAACCTCTGCTTCCCTCTGCGAAGGGCCTATCCTTTATTATTATCTTCTACCTTATGCAAGAGTCATGGTGATCTTCACCTTTTCTTTTTCATTTTATCCTTTGGCAAGCTCAGCATGTTGGAAAGAATATATATATATATATAATTGGATGTAGGGGAGCATGAACCATTATTGTTGACATTACCCTTGAGGTAAAAGGTTGTGGGGCAAAACTATAAGCCCCTATCTTTCTCTGTGTCCGATTAAAACTCCGTAACCACAAGTATTGCGTGAGTGTTAGCAATTATGGAGGACTAAATGATAGTTGAGTATGTGGACTTGCTTTTTAGCTCTGACATAGACTCTTTCCGATGTTATGATAAATTGCAATTGCTTCAATGACTGAGATTATAGTTTGTCGGAGCCCAATAAGGTTTATGATTTATACTTTTGCATTGTGAATAGATCATCACTTGAACATAAGTAATCATATGACAAAATCTATATATGTTGCTGTTATGAGAATAATCATGATGCCTTCATGTCCGTATTTTATTTTTATCGACGCCTCTACCTCTAAACATGAGGACATATTTATTGTTATCGGCTTTTCGCTTGAGGACAAGCGAGGTCTAAGCTTGGGGGAGTTGATACGTCCATTTTGCATCATGCTTTTATATCGATATTTATTGCATTATGGACTGTTATTTCACTTTATGTCACAATACTTATGGCTATTCTCTCTTATTTTACAAGGTTTACATAAGGAGGGAGAATGCCGGCAGCTGGAATTCTGGGCTGGAAAAGGAGCAAATATTAGAGACCTATTCTGCGCAACTCCAAAAGTCCTGAAACTCCACGGAACGTCTTAAAATAAATAAAGAAAAATCCTCGCCAAAGATGAAGGCCAGGGGGCCCACACCCTACTCACGAGGGTGGGGGGCGCCCCCCCTAGGGCGCGCCCCCTACCTCGTGGGCCCCCTGGTGGCTCTCCGACGCCCATCTTCTCCTATATGAAGTCTTTCGATGAGAAAAAAATAAGAAGGAACTTTTCGGGACGAGACTCCGCCGCCACGAGGCGGAACCTTGGCGGATCCAATCTAGAGCTCCGGCAGAGCTGTTCTGCCGGGGATACTTCCCTCCGGGAGGGGGAAATCATCACCATCGTCATCACCAACGCTCCTCTCATCGGGAGAGGGCAATCTCCATCAACATCTTCACCAGCACCATCTCATCTCCAAACCCTAGTTCATCTCTTGTATCCAATTCTTGTTTCAAAGTCTGGGATTGGTGCTAGTAGGTTGCTAGTAGTGTTGATTACTCCTTGTAGTTGATGCTAGTTGGTTTATTTGGTGGAAGATCATATGTTCAGATCCTATATGCATATTATTACCCCTCTGATTATGAACATGAATATGCTTTGTGAGTAATTACGTTCGTTCCTGAGGACAAGGGAGAAGTCTTGCTATGAGTAGTCATGTGAATTTGGTATTCGTTTGATATTTTGATAAGATGTATGTTGTCTAGCCTCTAGTGGTGTTATGTGAACGTCGACTACATAACACTTCACCATTATTTGGGCCTAGAGGAAGGCATTGGGAAGTAATAAGTAGATGATGGGTTGCTAGAGTGACAGAAGCTTAAACCCTAGTTTATGCGTTGCTTCGTAAGGGGCTGATTTGGATCCATATGTTTCATGCTATGGTTAGGTTTACCTTAATACTTTTGTTGTAGTTGCGGATGCTTGCAATAGAGGTTAATCATAAGTGGGATGCTTGTTCAAGTAAGAACAGCACCCAAGCACCGGTCCACCCACATATCAAATTATCAAAGTATCGAACGCGAATCATATGAACGTGATGAAAACTAGCTTGACGATATTCCCATGTGTCCTCGGGAGCGCTTTTCCTATTATAAGAGTTTGTTCCGGCTTGTCTTTTGCTACAAAATGATTGGGCCACCTTGCAGCACTTTATTTACTTTTGTTACTTGTTGCTCGTTACAATTATCCTATCACAAAACTATTTGTTACCACTTATTTCAGTACTTGCAGAGAATACCTTGCTGAAAACCGCTTATCATTTCCTTCTGCTCCTCGTTGGGTTTGACACTCTTACTTATCGAAAGGACTACGATAGATCCCCTATACTTGTGGGTCATCTGTACCTACAGCGAGTATTTACTTAACTTTTGTTAGCTTATGTCGTTTGGAAATTTGAACTGGTCCTCTGTTTATTTTTGTAGGTGTATCATTCGTGGGCAACCAAGGTGATTTGGCTCCCAACTGAGGATCCCGCCACCTCAACATGCGCAACTCGTGCCAAGGCGCCCCTAATGGAGATAGACATTGATGACCTTCCCGAGGAGACCATGGGAGAGTCCGGTAGTGAGACCAAGGAGGTCGACGTCGGCGCCTTCGAGCTGGTCAAGCGCGACCGAGGAGATGGGAGTTCTGCCTTTGGCACCGTAGAGCAAGATCGCCTCGAAGACGATGAGCGGGAAAAACACAAGAAGGTTTGTTGCTTCCTATCAACTAGGAAGGTGTTGGCCCCTCAAGTGCAAGGGTTTGCAGTGATACGTCTCCAACGTATCTATAATTTTTGATTGTTCCATCCTATTATATTATCTGTTTTGGATGTTTTATATGCATTTATATGCTATTTTATATGATTTTTGGGACTAACCTATTAACCCAGAGCCCAGTGCCAGTTTCTTTTTTCCCCTTGTTTTAGAGTATCGCAGAAAAGGAAAATCAAACGGAGTCCAATTGACCTGAAACTTCATGGAACTTATTTTTGGACCAGAAGAAGCCCACGGAGTATCGGAGATGGACCAGGAGAGTCTCGGGCTGCCCACGAGGGTGGGGGCGCGCCCCCCTGCCTCGTGGACAGCCCGGAGATCCACCGACGTACTTCTTCCTCCTATATATACCCATATACCCTAAAAACTTCGAGGAGCATGCTACGTCTTGAGCACTGCGTTGGTTTTCCCCGAAGAGGAATGGATGATGCAACAAAGTAGCATAAGTATTTCCCTTAGTTTTTGAGAACAAAGGTATCAATCCAGTAGGAGGCTACATGCAAGTCCCTCGCACCTGCACAAAACAAATAAATCCTCGCAACCAACGCAAATATGAGTTGTCAATCCCTATAAGGCCACTTACGAGAGTGAGATCTGATAGATATGATAAGATAATATTTTTGGTATTTTTATGATAAAGATGCAAAGTAAAATAAATAACAAAGGAAATAACTAAGTAGTAGGAGATCAAAATCATAAAGATAGACCTGGGGGCCATAGGTTTCACTAGTGGCTTCTCTCGAGTGCATAAGTATTCTACGGTGGGTGAACAAATTACTGTTGAGCAATTGACAGAATTGAGCATAGTTATGAGAATATCTAGGTATGATCATGTATATAGGCATCTCGTCCGAGACAAGTAGACCGACTCCTGCCTGCATCTACTACTATTACTCCACTCATCAACCGCTATCCAGCATGCATCTAGAGTATTAAGTTAAAAACAGAGTAACGCCTTAAGCAAGATGACATGATGTAGAGGGATAGACTCATGCAATATGAAGAAAACCCCATCTTGCTATCCTCGATGGCAACAATACAATACGTGCCTTGCTGACCTTACTGTCACCGGGAAAGGACACCGCAAGATTGAACCCAAAGCTAAGCACTTCTCCCATTGCAAGAAAGATCAATCTAGTAGGCCAAACCAAACTGATAATTCGAAGAGACTTGCAAAGATAACCAATCATACATAAAAGAATTCAGAGAAGATTCAAATATTATTCATAGATAGACTTGATCATAAACCCACAATTCATCGGTCTCAACAAACACACCGCAAAAAGAAGATTACATCGAATAGTTCTCCACAAGAGAGGGGGAGAACATTGTATTGAGATCCAGAAAGAGAGAAGAAGTCATCTAGCTACTAACTATGGACCCGTAGGTCTGAGGTAAACTACTTACACTTCATCGGAGAGGCTATGGTGTTGATGTAGAAGCCCTCCGTGATCGATGCCCCCTCCGGCGGAGCTCCGAAACAGGCCCCAAGATGGGATCTCGTGGATACAGAAAGTTACGGCGGTGGAATTAGGGTTTTGGCTCCGTATCTGGTCATTTGGGGGTATGTGGATATATATATAGGAGGAAGGAGTACGTGGGTGGAGTAACAGGGGGGCGACGAGGGTGGAGGGCGCGCCTAGGGTAGGCAGGCGCGCCCCCTACCTCGTGGCCTCCTCTTTTCTTTCTTGACGTAGGGTCCAAGTCTCCCGGGTCTTGTTCATTGAGAAAATCACGTTCCCGAAGGTTCCATTCCGTTTGGACTCCGTTTGATATTCCTTTTCTTCGAAACCCTAAAACAGGCAAAAAAACAACAATTCTGGGTTGGGCCTCCGGTTAATAGGTTAGTCCCAAAAATAATATAAAAGTGGATAATAAAGCCCAATAATGTCCAAAATAGTAGATAATATAGCATGGAGCAATCAAAAATTATAGATACGTTGGAGACGTATCAAGCATCCCCAACCTTAATTCCTGCTCGTCCTCGAGTAGGTAAATGATAAAAACAAAATTTTTGATGCGGAGTGCTACTTGGCATAATTTTAATGTAATTCTTCTTAATTGTGGTATGAATATTCAGATCCGAAAGATTCAAGACAAAAGTTCATATTGACATAAAAATAATAATACTTCAAGCATACTAACAAAGCAATTATGTCTTCTCAAAATAACATGGCTAAAGAAAGTTATCCCTACAAAATCATATAGTCTGGCTATGCTCTATCTTCACCACACAAAATATTTAAATCATGCACAACCCCGGTGACAAGCCAAGCAATTGTTTCATACTTTTGACATTCTCAAAACTTTTTCAATCTTCACGCAATACATGAGCGTGATCCATGGATATAGCACTATAGGTGTAATAGAGTGGTGGTTGTGGAGAAGACAAAAAGGGAGAAGATAGTCTCACATCAACTAGGCGTATCAACGGGCTATGGAGATGCCCATCAATAGGTATCAATGTGAGTGAGTAGGGATTTCCATGCAACGGATGCACTAGAGCTATAAGTATATGAAAGCTCAAAAAGAAACTAAGTGGGTGTGCATCCAACTTGCTTGCTCATGAAGACCTAGGGCATTTTGAGGAAGCCCATCATTGGAATATACAAGCCAAGTTCTATAATGAAAATTCCCACTAGTATATGAAAGTGATAACATGAGAGACTCTCTACTATGAAGATCATGGTGCTACTTTGAAGCACAAGTGTGGTAAAAGGATAGTAACATTGTCCCTTCTCTCTTTTTCTCTCATTTTTTTATTTGGGCCTTTTTTCTCTCTCTCTTTTTTTGGCCTCTTTTCTTTCTCTTTTTTTATTTTTCGTCCGGAGTCTCATCCCGACTTGTGGGGGAATCATAGTCTCCATCATTCTTTCCTCACTGGGACAATGCTCTAATAATGATGATCATCACACTTTTATTTTTCTTACAATTCGATACTTAGAACAAAATATGACTCTATATGAATGCCTCCGGCGGTGTACCGGGATATGCAATGACTCATGAGTGACATGTATAAAAGAATTATGAATGGTGGCTTTGCCACAAATACGATGTCAACTACATGATCATGCTAAGCAATATGACAATGATGGAGTGTGTCATAATAAATGGAACGGTGGAAAGTTGCATGGTAATATATCTTGGAATGACTATGGAAATGCCATAATAGGTAGGTATGGTGGCTGTTTTGAGGAAGGTATATGGTGGGTGTATGATACCGGCGAAAGGTGCGCGGTATTAGAGAGGCTAGCAAAGGTGGAAGGGTGAGAGTGCGTATAATCCATGGACTCAACATTAGTCATAAAGAACTCATATACTTATTGCAAAAATCTACAAGTTATCAAAGCAAAGTATTACGTGCATGCTCCTAGGGGGATAGATTGGTAGGAAAAGACCATCGCTCGTCCCTGACCGCCACTCATAAGGAAGGCAATCAAAAAATAAATCATGCTCCGAATTCATCACATAACGGTTCACCATACGTGCATGCTACGGGAATCACAAACTTCAACACAAGTATTTCTCAAATTCACAACTACTCAACTAGCACAACTTTAATATCACCATCTTTATATCTCAAAACAATTATCAAGTATCAAACTTATCATAGTATTCAACACACTCATAAGAAAGTTTTTATTCTTGAATACCTAGCATATTAGTATTTTAAGCAAATTACCATGCTATTTAAGACTCTCAAAATAATCTAAGTGAAGCATGAGAGATCAATAGTTTCTATAAAACAAATCCCTTCTTAAGCATGTGATGGAGCTCAAAAACGGCGTTAGGCCGTGAGGGCAACTGATGACCATTCGGTCTATTGATAGGACAGTCACTACCGAAACCCCTTTCTATGTCCTTACGAAGATGGAATACGATCTTAAACTTAGACGAGTTGCTAACCGAAGGCAAAAACCAGGGATTTTTGGAGTATGTACCTCGATTTCCAACGGGAAATTCATATCTAATAGAGGAGCCGGGCCGTGAGCGCGGTGGGAACGGGCTTCCCAAAAAGCGAGCCCCGGCCCGGGCCCACTGAGCTACTGAGGAACAAGGGGGGATTCGACCTCCTAGAGTTCAACTCCCGCTCTCAACCCATGAACAATATGAGTCTGAAGCTTCTTTCGTAACTCCCTCACCACCGTTCTCTAAAAGATATAAGTGAAGTACTAGAGCAAAATTAGATAACTCAAAAGATATAAGCGAAGTACATAGAGTATTCTAACAAATTCTAAATCATGTATGGCTCTCTCAAAAGGTGTGTACAGCAAGTATGTTTGTGGTAAACTAACAAGCAAAGACTCAAATAATACAAGACGCTCCAAGCAAAACACATATCATGTGGCGAATAAAAATATAGCTCCAAGTAAAGTTACCCATAGAAGTAGACGAAAGAGGGGATGCCTTCCGGGGCATCCCCAAGGTTTGGCTTTTAGGTGTCCTTAGATTATGTTGGGGGTGCCATGGGCATCCCCAAGCTTAGGCTCTTGCCACTCCTTGTTCCATAATCCATCAAATCTTTACCCAAAACTTGAAAACTTCACAACACAAAACTTAAAGTAGAAAATCTCGTGAGCTCCGTTAGCGAAAGAAAACAAAAGACCACTTCAAGGTACTGTAATGAACTCATTCTTTATTTATATTGGTGTTATACCTACTGTATTCCAACTTCTCTATGGTTTATAAACTATTTTACTAGCCATAGATTCATCAAAATATGCAAACAACACACGAAAAACAGAATCTGTCAAAAACAGAACAGTCTGTAGTAATCTGTAGCTAGCGAAAGATCTGGAACCCCAAAAATTCTAAAATAAATTTATGGACGTGAGGAATTTATCTATTAATCATCTTCAAAAATAATTAACTAAATATCACTTTCCAAATAAAAATGACAGCAGTTCTCGTGAGCGCTAAAGTTTCTGTTTTTTACAGCAAGTTCAACAAGACTTTCCCCAAGTCTTCCCAACGGTTCTACTTGGCACAAACACTAATTAAACACAAAAACACAACAAAAACAGAGGCTAGATAAATTATTTATTACTAAACAGGAGCAAAAAGAAAGGAATAAAAATAAAATTGGGTTGCCTCCCAACAAGCGCTATCGTTTAACGCCCCTAGCTAGGCATAACAAGCAAGAATAGATCTAGGAATTTCCATCTTTGGTAGGCAATCCATAAGTGGCTCTCATAATAGATTCATAAGGTAATTTAATTTTCTTTCTAGGAAAGTGTTCTATGCCTTTCCTTAATGGAAATTGGAATCTAATATTTCCTTCCTTCATATCAATAATTGCACCAATCGTTCTAAGGAAAGGTCTACCAAGAATAATAGGACATGAAGGATTACAATCTATGTCAAGAACAATAAAATCTACGAGCACATAATTCCTATTTGCAACAATAAGAACATCATTAATTCTTCCCATAGGTTTCTTAATATTGGAATCCCCAAGGTGCAAGTTTAAAGAGCAATCATCAAAATCACGGAAACCTAACAAATCACACAAAGTCTTTGGAATCGTGGAAACACTAGCACCCAAATCACATAAAGTATAGCATTCATGATCTTTAATTTTAATTTTAATAGTTGGTTCCCACTCATCATAAAGTTTTCTACGGATAGAAACTTCCAGTTCAAGTTTTTTTTCATAAGATTGCATCAAGGCATCAATGATATGTTTAGTAAACGCTTTATTTTGACTATAAGCATGAGGAGAATTTAGCACGGATTGCAACAAGGAAATACAATAAATCAAAGAGCAATTTTCATTGTTAAATTCCTTGAAATCCATAATAGTGGGTTTAGCAACATCTAGGGTTTTAATTTCTTCAATCCCACTTTTATCAATTTTAGCATCAAGATCAACAAATTCCGAATTCTTGGAACGCCTTCTAGGTAAAGGTGGATCATATTCAGTCCCATCATTATCAAGATTCATATTGCAAAACAAAGATTTAATAGGGGACACATCAATAACTTTTAGATCTTCATCTTTATTTTCATAGGAACTAGAAGAACACGCTCTTATAAAGGCATATTTCTTAGCACGCATCCTAGCGGTTCTTTCTTTGCACTCATTAATGAAAATTCTCATGGATTTGAGAGACTCATTGATATCATGCTTAGGTGGAATAGATCTAAGTTTCAAAGAATCAACATCAAGAGCAATTCTATCAACGTTCCTAGCCAAATCATCAATCTTAAGCAATTTTTCTTTAATCATAGCATTAAAATTCTTTTGCGAAGTAATAAATTTTTTAATATTAGATTCAAAATCAGAGGGCATCTTATTATAATTTCCATAATAATTGTTGTAGGAATTACCATGATTATTAGAGGGATTACTAGGGTAAGGCCTAGGGTTGAAATTTCCTCTATACGCGTTGTTACCAAAATTGTTCCTACCAACAAAATTCACATCCATAGATTCATTATTATTCTCAATCAAAGTAGACAAGGGCATATCCTTAGGATCAGAAGAAACACTCTTATTAGCAAATAATTTCATAAGTTCATCCATCTTCCCACTCAAAACATTAATTTCTTCTATCGCATGCACCTTTTTATTAGTAGATCTTTCAGTATGCCATTGAGAATAATTAAACATAATATTATCTAGGAGTTTAGTAGCTTCTCCTAAAGTTATTTCCATAAAAGTGCCTCCCGCGGCCGAATCTAAAAGATTTCTAGAAGCACAATTCAATCCGGCATAAAAATTTGTATAATCATCCACAAATCTAAACCATGAGTAGGACAATTACGTATCATTAATTTCATTCTCTCCCAAGCTTATGCAACATGTTCATGATCAAGTTGCTTAAAATTCATAATATTGTTTCTAAAAGAGATGATCTTAGCGGTAAGAAAATACTTAGAGATAAAAGCATCTTTGCACTTGTTCCATGAATCAATACTATTTTTAGGCAAAGACGAAAACCAAGCTTTAGCACGATCTCTAAGCGAAAAAGGAAATAGCTTCAATTTAACAATATCATTATCCACATCTTTCTTCTTTTGCATGTCACACAAATCAACGAAGCTATTTAGATGAGTAGCGGCATCTTCACTAGGAAGGCCGGAGAACGGATCTTTCATAACAAGATTCAGCAAAGCAGTATTAATTTCACAAGATTTAGCATCGGTAAGAGGAGCAATCGGAGTGCTAATAAAATCATTGTTGTTGGTGTTGGTGAAGTCACACAATTTAGTATTATCTTGAGCCATCGTGATAAGCAAGCAAACTAACACCCAAGCAAACAAAAGGCAAGCGGGCAAAAAGAGGCAAATAGAGAGGGAGGATAGAGAGAGGGCGAATAAAACGGCAAGGGTGAAGTGGGGGGGAGGGAAACAAGAGACAAATGGCAAATAATGTAATGCGGGAGATAAGGGTATGTGATGGGTACTTGGTATGTTGACTTTTGCGTAGACATCCCCGGCAACGGCGCCAGAAATCCTTCTTGCTACCTCTTGAGCACTGCGTTGGTTTTCCTCGAAGAGGAAGGGATGATGCAGCAAGTAGCGTAAGTATTTCCCTCAGTTTTTGAGAACCAAGGTATCAATCCAGTAGGAGGCTACGCGCGAGTCCCTCGCACCTGCACAAAACAAATAAATCCTCGTAACCAACGCAAATAGGGGTTGCGAATCCCTATAAGGCCACTTACGAGAGTGAGATCTAATATTTTTGGTATTTTTATGATAAAGATGCAAAGTAAAATAAAGGCAAAGTAAATAACAAAGGAAATAACTAAGTAGTAGGAGATCAATATGATAAAGATAGACCCGGGAGCCATAGGTTTCACTAGTGGCTTCTCTCGAGAGCATAAGTATTCTACGGTGGGTGAACAAATTACTGTTGAGCAATTGACAGAATTGAGCATAGTTATGAGAATATCTAGGTCTGATCATGTATATAGGCATCACGTCCGAGACAAGTAGACCGACTCCTGCTTGCATCTACTACTATTACTCCACTCATCGACCGCTATCCAGCATGCATCTAGAGTATTAAGTTAAAAACAAAGTAACGCCTTAAACAAGATGACATGATGTAGAGGGATAGATTCATGCAATATGAAGAAAACCCCATCTTGCTATCCTCGATGGCAACAATACAATACGTGCCTTGCTGCCCTTACTGTCACCGGGAAAGGACACCGCAAGATTGAACCCAAAGCTAAGCACTTCTCCCATTGCAAGAAAGATCAATCTAGTAGGCTAAACCAAACTGATAATTCGAAGAGACTTGCAAAGATAACCAATCATACATAAAAAAATCAGAGAAGATTCAAATATTATTCATAGATAGACTTGATCATAAACCCACAATTCATCGGTCTCAACAAACACACCGCAAAAAGAAGATTACATTGAATAGTTCTCCACAAGAGAGGGGGGAACATTGTATTGAGATCCAAAAAGAGAGAAGAAGCCATCTAGCTACTAACTATGGACCCGTAGGTCTGAGGTAAACTACTCACACTTCATCGGAGAGGCTATGGTGTTGATGTAGAAGCCCTCCATGATCGATGCCCCCTCCGGCGGAGCTCCGGAACAGGCCCCAAGATGGGATCTCATGGATACAGAAAGTTACGGCGGTGGAATTAGGGTTTTGGCTCCGTATCTGGTCGTTTGGGGTACGTGGATATATATAGGAGGAAGGAGTACATCGGTGGAGCAACAGGGGGCCCACGAGGGTGGAGGGCGCACCTAGGGTAGACAGGCGCGCCCCCTACATCGTGGCCTCCTCTTTTCTTTCTTGACGTAGGGTCCAAGTCTCTCGGGTCTTGTTCGTTGAGAAAATCACGTTCCCGAAGGTTTCATTCCGTTTGGACTCCATTAGATATTTATTTTCTTCGAAACCCTAAAACAGGCAAAAAAAAACAGCAATTCTGGGTTGGGCCTCCGGTTAATAGGTTAGTCCCAAAAATAATATAAAAGTGGATAATAAAGCCCAATAATGTCCAAAAGAGTAGATAATATAGCATGAAGCAATAAAAAATTATAGATACGTTGGAGACGTATCATAGTACAATAGATCGGGAGTTCCGCCGCCAGAATCCTCCATAGCCACCGAAAGCCAATCTAGACCCGTTTTGGCACCCTACCAGAGGGGGAATCCCTCTTCGGTGGCCATCTTCATCATCCCGGTGCTCTCCATGACGAGGAGGGAGTAGTTCTCCCTCGGGGCTGAGGGTATGTACCAGTAGATATGTGTTTGATCTCTCTCTCTTGTGTTCTTGATTTGGCACGATCTTGATGTATCGCGAGCTTTGCTATTATAGTTGGATCTTATGTTTCTCCTCCCCCTCTACTCTCTTGTAATGGATTGAGTTTCCCCTTTGAAGTTATCTTATCGGATTGAGTCTTTAAAGATTTGAGAACACTTGATGTATGTCTTGTCATGCGTATCTGTGGTGACAATGGCCCACGTGATTCACTTGATGTATGTTTTGGTGATCAACTTGTGGGTTCCGCCCATGAACCTATGCATAGGGGTTGGCACATGTTTTCGTCGTCATTCTCCAGTAGAAACTTTGGGGCACTCTTTGAGGTTCTATGTGTTGGTTGAATAGATGAATCTGAGATTGTGTGATGCATATCGTATAATCATACCCACGGATACTTGAGGTGACATTGGAGTATCTAGGTGACATTAGGGTTTTGGTTGACTTGTGTCTTAAGGTGTTATTTTGGTACGAACTCCAGGGCTGTTTGTGACACTTATATGAATAGCCCAACGGATTGATTGGAAAGAATAACTTTGAGGTGGTCTCGTACCCTACCATAATCTCTTCGTTTGTTCTCCGCTATTAGTGACTTTGGAGTGACTATTTGTTGCATGTTGAGGGATAGTTATGTGATCCAATTATGTTATTATTGTTGAGAGAACTTGCACTAGTGAAAGTATGAACCCTAGGCCTTGTTTCTAGCATTGCAATACCGTTTGTGCTCACTTTTATCATTAATTACCTTGCTATTTTTATATTTTCAGATTACAAAAACCTATATCTACCATCCATATTGCACTCGTATCACCATCTCTTCGCCGAACTAGTGCACCTATACAATTTACTATTGTATTGGGTGTGTTGGGGACACAAGAGACTCTTTATTATTTGGTTGCAGGGTTGCTTGAGAGAGACCATCTTCATCCTACGCCTCCCACAGATTGATAAACCTTAGGTCATCCACTTGAGGGAAATTTGCTACTGTCCTACAAACCTCTGCACTTGGAGGCCCAACAACGTCTACAAGAAGAAGGTTGTGTAGTAGACATCAAGCTCTTTTCTGGCGCCGTTGCCGGGGAGGTTAGCGCTTGAAGGTATATCTTTAGATTTTGCAATCGAATCTTTTTGTTTCTTGTTTTAGCACTAGTTTAATTTATAAAAGAAAACTACAAAAAAATGGAATTGAGTTTGCCTTATATGCTTCATCTTTTTAATATCTTCCATGAGTATGATGGAAAGGAAAATTGTGCCAAAGTGTTAGAAGAAGAATGCATTAGAATGTTTGGCACTAAATATTTGTATGATGAGCATGATTGCAATGTTGTTAGCATGAATTCCTTGAATATCTATGATGCTAATGATATGCAAAGCCACAAGCTTGGGGAAGCTATGTTTGATGAAGATGATATTTTTTGTCCCCCAAGTTTTTATGTGCAAATTTATTATGATGAAAGCATGCCTCCTATTTATGATGATTATATTGATGAAAGTGGATTTGGAGAGGTCATGACTTTATTTTGTGATGAATCCACTATTCCGGAAGAGGTTCCAATTGATTATGAGAACAAAGGTGCTATCTATGATGATTATTGTGATGACTTGTATGCTATAAAGAATAATGATAACCATGAAAATTGTCATCATGATTTTAGTTTTCAATTGGATTATGCCTCACATGATAGTTATTTTGTTGAGTTTGCTCCCACTATTATTCATGAGAAGAAATTTGCTTATGTGGAGAGTAGTAAATTTTCTATGCTTGTAGATCATGAAATGCTTTATTTGATGGTTATATTGTTGAATTCATTCATTATGCTACTGAAAATTATTATGAGGGAGGAATATATGCTTGTAGGAGTTGCAATAATATCAAGTTTCCTCTCTACATGTTGAAAATCTTGAAGTGTTGCTTGCTTTACCTTCCTATGCAAGCTGATTCTTGTTCACATAAGTTGTTTGCTCACAAAATCCCTATGCATAGGAAGTGGGTTAGAATTAAATGTGCTAGTAATATTCTTCATGATGCTCTCTTTATGTTTCAATTCTTATCTTTTATGTGAGCATCATTGAAATCATCATGCCTAGCTTGGGGAGTTAAACGATAGCGCTTGTTGGGAGGCAACCCAATCCTATTCTTGTTCTTTACTTTTTGTTCCTCTTTAGTAATTAATAATTCATCTAGACTCTGTTTAGATGTGGTTTTATGCTTTTAATTAGTGATTGTGCCAAGTAGAACCTTTGGGAAGAATTGGGGAAAGTCTTTGCGATCATGCTGTAAAAAACAGAAAATTTAGCGCTCACGAGAATTGCTGCCATTTTTTATTGGAGAGTGATATTTAGTTAATTCTTTTTGCAGATGATTAATAGATAAATTTCTCATGTCCATAAATTTATTTTAGAATTTTTGGGTTTCCAGAAGTTTGCATTAAATACAGATTACTACAAACTGTTCTGTTTTTGACAGATTCTGTTTTTCATGTGTTGTTTACTTATTTTGATGAATCTATGGCTAGTAAAAGAGTTTATAAACCATAGAAAAGTTGGAATACAGTAGGTTTAACACCAATATAAATAAAGAATGAGTTAATTACAGTACCTTTAAGTGGTGTCTTGTTTTCTTTCGCTAACGGAGCTTACGAGTTTTCTGTTAAGTTTTGTGTTGTGAAGTTTTCAAGTTTTGGTTAAAGATTCGATGGACTATGGAATAAGGAGTGGCAAGAGCCTAATATTGGGGATGCCCAAGGCACCCCAAGGTAATATTCAAGGACAACCAAAATCCTAAGCTTGGGGATGCCCCGGAAGGCATCCCCTCTTTCGTCTTCGTTCATCGGTAACTTTACTTGAAACTATATTTTTATTTACCGCATGATATGTGTTTTGCTTGGAGCGTCATTTTATTTTATTTAGTTTTTCTTGCTGTTTGAATAAAATACCAAGATCTGAAATTATTAAATGTTAGATAGTCTTCACATAGTTGCATAATTATTCGACTACTCATTGATCTTCACTTATATCTTTCGGAGTAGTTTGCCATTTGCTCTATTGCTTCACTTATATCCTTTTAGAGCACGGTGGTGGTTTTATTTTATAGAAATAGATTAACTCTCATGCGTCACTTATATCATTTTGAGAGTCTTTAGAACAGCATGTTAATTTGCTTTGGTTATGAACTTAGTCCTAATATGATGGGCATCCAAGAGGGATACAATAAAAACTTTCATATGAAGTGCATTGAATACTAAGAGAAGTTTGATACTTGATAATTGTTTTGAGATATGGAGATGGTGATATTGGAGTCATGCTAGTTGAGTAGTTGTGAATTTGAGAGATACTTGTGTTGAAGTTTGTGATTCCCGTAGCATGCACGTATGGTGAACCGTTATGTGACGAAGTCGGAGCATGATTTATTTATTGATTGTCTTCCTTATGAGTGGCGGTCGGGGGCGAGCGATGGTCTTTTCCTACCAATCTATCCCCTAGGAGCATGCGTGTAGTACTTTGTTTCAATAACTAATAGATTTTTGCAATAAGTATATGAGTTCTTTATTACTAATGTTGAGTCCATGGATTATACGCACTCTCACCCTTCCACCATTGCTAGCCTCTCTAGTACCGCGCACCTTTCGCCGGTATCATACACCCACCATATACCTTCCTCAAAACAGCCACCATACCTACCTATCATGGCATTTCCATAGCCATTCCGAGATATATTGCCATGCAACTTTCCACCGTTCCGTTTATTATGACACGCTCCATCATTGTCATATTGCTTTGCATGATCATGTAGTTGACATTGTATTTGTGGCAAAGCCACCATTCATAATCCTTTCATACATGTCACCCATGAGTCATTGCACATCCCGGTAGACCGCCGGAAGCATTCATATAGAGTCATATTTTGTTCTAAGTATCGAGTTGTAATTCTTGAGTTGTAAGTAAATAAAAGTGTGATGATCATCATTATTAGAGCATTGTCCCTGTGAGGAAAGGATGATGGAGACTATGATTCCCCCACAAGTCGGGATGAGACTCCGGACAAAAAAAAAGAGGCCAAAGAAGCCCAAATAAAAAAAGAGGCCATAAAAAAGAGAAGGCCCAAATAAAAAATAATAAAAAATAAAAAATAAGAGAAAAAGAGAGAAGGGACAATGCTACTATCCTTTTACCACACTTGTGCTTCAAAGTAGCACCATAATCTTCATGATAGAGAGTCTCCTATGTTGTCACTTTCATATACTAGTGGGAATCTTTCATTATAGAACTTGGCTTGTATATTCCAATGGTGGGCTTCCTCAAAATGCCCTAGGTCTTCGTGAGCAAGCAAGTTGGATGCACACACACTTAGTTTCTTTTTGAGCTTTCATACACTTATAGCTTTAGTGCACCCGTTGCATGGCAATCCCTACTCACTCACATTGATATCTATTAATGGGCATCTCCATAGCCCGTTAATACGCCTAGTTGATGTGACACTATCTTCTCCTTTTTGTCTTCTCCACAACCACCATTCTATTCCACCTATAGTGCTATGTCCATGGCTCACGCTCATGTATTGCGTGAAGATTCAAAAAGTTTGAGAACATCAAAAGTATGAAACAATTGATTGTCTTGTCGTCGGGGTTGTGCATGATTTAAATATTTTGTGTGGTGAAGATGGAGCATATCCAGACTATATGATTTTGTAGGGATAACTTTCTTTGGCCATGTTATTTTGAGAAGACATGATTGCTTAGTTAGTATGCTTGAGGTATTTTTTTATGTCACTATTAAACTTTTGTATTGAATCTTACGGATCTGAACATTCATGCCAAAATGAAGATAATTACTTAGAGAAATATGTTAGGTAGCATTCCACATCAAAAATTCTGTTTTTATCATTTACCTACTCGAGGACGAGCAGGAATTAAGCTTGGGGATGCTGATACGTCTCCAACGTATCTATAATTTTTGATTGTTCCATGCTATTATATTATCTGTTTTGGATATTTTATATGCATTTATATGATTTTTGGGACTAACCTATTAACCCAGAGCCCAGTGCCAGTTTCTGTTATTTCCTTGTTTTAGAGTATCGCAGAAAAGGAAAATCAAACGGAGTCCAATTGACCTGAAACTTCACGGAACTTATTTTTGGACCAGAAGAAGCCCACGGAGTATCGGAGATGGACCAGGAGAGTCCCGGGCTGCCCACGAGGGTGGGGGGCGCACCCCCCTGTCTCGTGGACAGCCCGGAGATCCACCGACGTACTTCTTCCTCCTATATATACCCATATACCCTAAAAACTTCGAGGAGCACAATAGATCGGGAGTTCCGCCGCCAGAAGCCTCCGTAGCCACCGAAAGCCAATCTAGACCCGTTCCGGCACCCTGCCGGAGGGGGAATCCCTCTCCGGTGGCCATCTTAATCATCCCGGTGCTCTCCATGACGAGGAGGGAGTAGTTCTCCCTTGGGGATGAGGGTATGTACCAGTAGCTATGTGTTTGATCTCTCTCTCTCTCTCTCTCGTGTTCTTGATTTGGCACGACCTTGATGTATCGCGAGCTTTTGCTATTATAGTTGGCACTTATGTTTCTCCTCCCCCTCTACTCTCTTGTAATGGATTGAGTTTCCCCTTTGAAGTTATCTTATCGGATTGAGTCTTTAAAGATTTGAGAACACTTGATGTATGTCTTGCCATGCGTATCTGTGGTGACAATGGCCCACGTGATTCACTTGATGTATGTTTTGGTGATCAACTTGCGGGTTCCGCCCATGAACCTATGCATAGGGGTTGGCACATGTTTTCGTCGTGATTCTACGGTAGAAACTTTGGGGCACTCTTTGAGGTTCTATGTGTTGGTTGAATAGATGAATCTGAGATTGTGTGATGCATATAGTATAATCATACCCACGGATACTTGAGGTGACATTGGAGTATCTAGGTGACATTAGGGTTTTGGTTGATTTGTGTCTTGAGGTGTTATTCTAGTACGAACTCTAGGGCTGTTTGTGGCACATATGAATAGCCCAACGGATTGATTGGAAAGAATAACTTTGAGGTGGTCTCGTATCCTACCATTATCTCTTCGTTTGTTCTTCGCTATTAGTGACTTTGGAGTGACTCTTTGTTGCATGTTGAGGGATAGTTATGTGATCCAGTTATGTTATTATTGTTGAGAGAACTTGCACTAGTGAAAGTACGAACCCTAGGCCTTGTTTCCTAGCATTGCAATACCGTTTGTGCTCACTTTTATCATTAGTTACCTTGCTGTTTTTATATTTTCAGATTACAAAAACCTATATCTACCATCCATATTGCACTTGTATCACCATCTCTTTGCCGAACTAGTGCACCTATACAATTTACTATTGTATTGGGTGTGTTGGGGACACAAGAGACTCTTTGTTATTTGGTTGCAGAGTTGCTTGAGAGAGACCATCTTCATCCTACGCCTCCCACGGATTGATAAACCTTAGGTCATCCACTTGAGGGAAATTTTCTACTGTCCTACAAACCTCTGCACTTGGAGGCCCAACAACGTCTACAAGAAGAAGGTTGTGTAGTAGACATCAGCAGCAAGCAACAGTTTTCCTCAAGTGACCAGAAGGTTTATCGAGCCAACATGAGTTTGAGTACAGATCTAGCGATCAACACCTACACACATAGATAAATACTACCTTGCCCCCATGAAACTAGCAAGGTTGTCAATCTCGATAGTTTTGTTGGTTATAAAGGAATTGAAAGCACACGTGTATGGAATATTTGATTGTAGCAACAAAGTAAAAAAGACAGTGTAAATTCTAATTGAAAGATTATAAGGAGAAGATGGTTCTGGATCCATAGGTTCATTTGTGGTTCTCTCGAAAAGACAACATGGTGTGGTGAGCAATGATGTCTACTACACAACCTTCTTCTTGTAGACGTTGTTGGGCCTCCAAGTGCAGAGGTTTGTAGGACAGTAACAAATTTCCCTCAAGTGGTTGACCTAAGGTTTATCAATCCGTGGGAGGCGTAGGATGAAGATGGTCTCTCTCAAGCAACCCTGCAACCAAATAACAAAGAGTCTCTTGTGTCCCCAACACACCCAATACAATCGTAAATTGTATAGGTGCACTAGTTCGGCGAAGAGATGGAGATACAAGTAGTAGATAATGGTTTTTGTAATATGAAAATATAAAAACAGCAAGGTAACTAATGATAAAAGTGAGCACAAACGGTATTGCAATGTGTTGAAACAAGGCCTAGGGTTCATACTTTCACTAGTGCAAGTCCTCTCAACAATAATAACATAATTGGATCATATAAATATCCCTCAACATGCAACAAAGAGTCACTCCAAAGTCACTAATAGCGGAGAACAAACGAAGAGATTATTGTAGGGTACGAAACCACCTCAAAGTTATCCTTTCTGATCGATCTATTCAAGAGTCCATAGTAAAATAACACGAAGCTATTCTTTCCGTTCAATCTATCATATAGTTCGTACTAGAAGAACACCTTAAGACACAAATCAACCAAAACCCTAATGTCACCTAGATACTCCAATGTCACCTCAAGTATCCATGGGTATGATTATACGATATGCATCACACAATCTCAGATTCATCTATTCAACCAACACAAAGAACTTCAAAGAGTGCCCCACAGATTCTACCGAAGAGTCAAGATGAAAACATGTGCCAACCCTATGCATAAGTTCACGAGGTCACGAAACTCGCGAGTTGATCACCAAAACATACATCAAGTGGATCACGTGATATCCAATTGTCACCACAGATAAGCACATGCAAGACATTACATCAAGTGTTCTCAAATCCTTAAAGACTCAATCCGACAAGATAACTTCAAAGGGAAAACTCAATCCATCACAAGAAAGTAGAGGGGGAGAAACATCATAAGATCCAAATATAATAGCAAAGCTCGCAATACATCAAGATCGTACCACCTCAAGAACACGAGAGAGAGAGAGAGAGAGATCAAACACATAGCTACTGGTACATACCCTCAGCCCCGAGGGAGAACTACTCCCTCCTCGTCATGGAGAGCACTTGGATGATGAAGATGGCCACCGGAGAGGGATTCCCCCCTTCGGCAGGGTGCCGAAACGGGTCTATATTGGTTTTCGGTGTCTACGGAGGCTTCTGGCGGCGAACTCCCGATCTATTCTGCTTTGCGATGTTTCAAGGGTATGTTGATATATATAGGCGAAAGAAGTTGGCCAAGGGGCCACGAGACGGCCACGAGGCAGGGGGGCGTGCCCCCACCCTCGTGGTGGCCTCGGGACTCTTTTGGCCCACCTCCGGTACTCTGTGGGCTTCTTCTGGTCCCAAAATGATCTCCGTGAAGTTTCAGGTCAATTGGACCCCTTTTAATTTTCCTTTTCTGCGATACTTAAAAACAAGGAAAAACAGAAACTGACACTGGGCTCTAGGTTAATAGGTTAGTCCCAAAAATCATACAAAATAGCATATTAATGCATATAAAATATCCAAGGTTGATAATATAGTAGCATGGAACAATCAAAAATTATAGATACGTTGGAGATGTATCAAGCAAATTACAGTTGAGAATCGATTAAATTACAATGTTTATAATATGAGTATCATACACAACCCCTCTTGAAGATTGACCCCAACTTTGCTGGAGAAAGAAGAATAAACCTGAGAGCATATACGAATAAAAATTATGCAACAAAGAAAAAAAAATAGACCTCAAAAGAATTCATGGATATATAAAATTGATCATAAAGTGGCAATTCATCATATAACAACAAGCACACCAACAAATTGGATCGGATGGTTTGCAATCATGTAGGGTAGCTCATGTAATATTTGTATTGTGAAACATGGAAGACAAAACCTACTGGTACTTCTAAGAACCCATAGTTCAAAGAAAACTACTGCAGACTACTGGATCATGATGGCAATGTAAAGACAATCCAACGATAGTTCTCCAGTTAAAGCCGAGGCCTCATGAGATGCCAACGACTAATGCGGTGGGATCGGTGATACCGTGAAGTAATAATGCCGATGCTAGTTAAATAAAGAACCGCGCTAACACACGACTGTGATGTGGCATGATACACGCATAGTCCTCCACATCTACACTACTATTAAACAAGAGAACATGGCAGACGAAAACTCTGCCAGGCCCACGCTCGCACAAGAGAAACAACCCACGCCCGCGCACAAGGGAAACAATCAAACAACCCACGTCCAATTTATATGGAGAAAAAAACAATCACAAAAGGAAACCACACGTCCGTTCCGCATGCATTGTTCAACAATACAGAAAGAAAGTTGCTAAATTAGGGCAACCAATTTATTATCCCCCGCCTCTGCTGCCGTTCCACGTTGCCATCCAGGCGTATAGGTTAACCCGTGGCATCGCTGCCCTGGGCAGCCGGCAAGGCACCTGACCACGACGGCGACGACAAGCTCTTCGGCGACAGAGGTGCCGCGCCCAGACTAACTGAACTCTATTGTCATCCAGACGTCCAGGTTTACCCGCGCCATTGCTGCCCTGCGCAGACGGCAAGGCACCAGACGACGGCCGCAACGACAAGCTCTTCGTCAATACAGGTACCGCCCAGACTATCTGAATTTTGTTGCCATCCAGGCGTCCAGGTTGACCTATGCCATTGTTGCCCTGTGCAGCCGATGAGGGACCCGACGACAGGTGCGACGAGCTGACCTGCCCTGCGCCATTCACGTCTGCGCCCTTCGCCAACAAAGGTGCTGCCCAGACTGTCTAAACTTCGCGAGGCTTTTACATGCCGCCACCACCCAGACTGTCCCGCGCCATCGCGCACTGCGTGTACGACGACGTCACGACACCGATGAACTGCTCCGCAGGTGCATGCTTATTTGCCAACATGTTGCCAGTGTGATCCATTTGATTGATCCTCTTTCTTTTCTGCATATTATAATGATAAAAACATGTTGGCATTCTATAATTTATCAAAAAAAGAATGAATCTTATGGCATGAGCATATGCTAACATGATCCCTATTGTACGTACCCGACCTAAACCTGAAATGATACCATGAAGCCTTGGCAAATGCACATGGTACTGACCTCACCTAAAAGCCTCACCAAGCTGCATATGGTTCACCCATTGCTCAGTTAAAGTAATATGAACATAAAAAGGCCACACTCTGAAAGAGACCTAGATGAATAGTATTACAAACTACTACATCCTGTTACATTATGCCAAGTATATTAATGCAAATTGAATTCATTTGGGTAGCAGACCTAGATGAATAGCATTACAAACTATTATATTCTGTAGCATTATGAAAGTAAATTAATGCAAATTGAATTCATTTGGGTAACAGACCTAGATGAATAGTATTACAAATAACTACATCTTGTAGCATTATACTAAGTATATTAATGCAAATTGAATTCATTTGGGTAAGCAGAGGCACCACAATAAAGTTCTGAAGGTAAACAGTTGGTAAAACTCTACTATGTTTGTATTCCGGTAATACTATTCCTTCAAAGATAGTTGTATGATAACACTCTTGACATTCACAGGGTTGAAGGACTTTGTATGGCCCCTACCACTCCCAACAGGTAATGATCATAACCCAATCACTCGATTGTTGCTCAACTGCTGAATTGTGTCATGATTTGCAGACCCTAAAGAAATAAAAAGGCAGATGGATAGAGAGCAATATGCACAAAATAGGGATGAGATTAATAAGAGATGGCGTTAGGCCTACAAACAGGAAAAAAATTGCCACTGCCAAGATCAATGGCCTAAATAACAGAGTACACACACAATTGGGTGTATCACAAGGTAATGATGATCAACTTCATGATATACGGCCCAGTTGTATTATTATAGAATGATCTATTCTTCATATATTCAGACCGTAATGAGATTAAGAATCAGATGGAAATGGAGTGGTATGCACAAAATAGAGAGGAAATATTAAAGCGACAACGTCAAACCCGCAAGCAAAATAAGCATATTGTTGCCGTCCTCAATGGCAGTAACATTGTGTCACTCATGCCAGCTACCGGACAATTGGCAGTCACACAACTGCAGAACATAACATGTGCAGGTGGTGCAGTACCAAATTTCATGCATTTCAACAGAGACATCCTCGACGAAAAAGAGAATATTTATGAAGATGATGAGTCCAATTGGTTGCACAGAAATGATGTGTACCAGATGCAACGAATTTCAAGACAAATGACACTCACCCAAATGTCAAACTGTTTGAGAACCCCCAACTCAGTAGAATCGCCGACCTACATATCCCAGAAGAGTCTTTAAAAAAAGGTTAGTTCATCGATTTTTTAATGGTGCTAAATTATCAAAAGTGTTTATTTCTTCTTTCTTTGGGCACTCTATAGTTGATTCAGGTACAGAGCCTTTTTATGGCATCAAACAACATCTACCAATCCAACATAATAATGATCACTCACACATTCAGTGATCAGCAAGTAAGAAAGTACCCTCTTTAATCTGCACTACTATTAAACAAGAGAACATGGCAGACGAAAACTCTGCCAGGCCCACGCTCGCACAAGAGAAACAACCCACGCCCGCGCACAAGGGAAACAATCAAACAACCCACGTCTAATTTATATGGAGAAAAAAAAACAATCGCAAAAGGAAACCTCCCGTGTCGCCTCTCTGCCTCCCCGCGGCGGCCTGAGACCGTTGTGTGGTGGCGCGCCAAACGTCCCCGGCGACCCCTCCGTCCGTGCCCCTCGCGCTACTCCTCTCCCTCCGTCTACGCTGCCGGCTCCTGCGCCACTACTCCTGCTCCTCCTCCTCATCCGCGGCCGGGCGAACCGAGGCCGAGGTGGCGACCGGTGCGCGCGCGTATATGCGGCATCGGCGTTGTATTTGGCGTTGCCCACGACGGTGCGGATGCCGGAGGCGTTGGTGCTGCAGCAGCATGCCCAGGGACTCCTTCGCCGTAACCGCCGGGAGCACCGAGGACGGTGGCGGCGGCTTTTTCCTGAGAGCGGTGGGGAGACAGTGGAAGGGATAAGGTATGTGAAGTGTGTGGGTGTGGATAACTGAGAGGAGGCAGCGAGGGGCGTGTCCAATTTTTTCTTCATCGATTCCTTTTCTTTTTATTATCACTGGCCTTTTTCATCATTCTTTTTTATAGAAATGCTACACACACGACACCGAATGCATGATTTATGCACGATGAGTGAGCTCGGCTTTTCATTATGTCTGTGCAGGGCCGTCGATGAGGGTGGCTAAGGTGGGTGTCGGTGTCAAAACCGGCAGATCTCGGGTAGGGGGTCCCGAACTGTGCCTCTAGGCCGGATGGTAACAGGAGGCAGGGGACACAATGTTTTACCCAGGTTCGGGCCCTCTTGATGGAGATAAAACCCTACGTCATGCTTGATTAATATTGATGATATGGGTAGTACAAGAGTAGATCTACCACGAGATCAGAGAGGCTAAATCCTAGAAGCTAGCCTATGGTATGATTGTATGTTGTTGTTGTTGTCCTACGGACTAAAACCCTTCGATTTATATAGACACCAGAGAGGGTTAGGGTTACACAAGGTCGGTTACAAAGGAGATATCCATATCCGTACTGCCTAGCTTGCCTTCCACGCTAAGTAGAGTCCCATCCGGACACGAGACGAAGTCTTCAATCTTGTATCTTCATAGTCTAACAGTCCGACCAAAGGATATAGTCCGGCTGTCCGAAGACCCCCTAATCTAGGACTCCCTCAGTAGCCCCTGAACCAGGCTTCAATGACGATGAGTTCGGCGCGCAGTATTGTCTTCGACATTGCAAGGCGGGTTCCTTCTCCGAATACATCATAGAAGAATTTGAATACGAGGATAGTGTCCGACCCTGCAAAATAAGTTCCACATTCCACCATAGAGAGAATAATATTTTCGCAGATCTAATTTGCTGGCTTGTTTTGGCACCATGACGTTATGTCATGGCCCGGTGATTATTCGAACCGTTTTTCTTCAACCAGCTCTACACATAACGTGAGGCGGTTTCTTGACACGTCTTGTCAAAGCAAAGATCGTGTTCCCGCAATTACGGGATTCTCATTAATGCGGTCGTGGGTAACCCAACCGTGTCTAGGACTCCTAGATTATAGGCAAGTCCTAAACGCTACGGAGAGAACACTTGATATTCACCCTCTTTGTAAAGGGACAAGGTTTTCGCTTTTTCCCTCTCGTGCTCAATCGAACCCTTCCCCCGCCTCGAGTTCTAACACCCAAAGCCTAGGTTAGGTGCTCCAGATCTTCAATCATGTCCGGATCCAGCCTTCAAGGCCGATGGATGCCCTCCTCCGTTATGGAAGAGTACATCAAGAAGTTGAGGGAGGCCAGATACCTGACCGTCGAGGTTTCGCATCAGCTGGCTGCTCGAGGGCAGGTCGTCCCTACTCCTGAACCCAACGAGAACGTTGTGTTCGTCTCCCACTTCCTCCGAGGCCTAGGCCTCACTCTGGATCCCTTCGTCAGGGGTTTGATGTTCTATTACGGGCTAGACTTCCACGATCTAGCTCCGGACTCCTTTCTCCACATTTCGACATTTATTGTCGTGTGTGAGGCCTTCCTCCGCATTACCCCTCACTTTGGCCTGTGGATCAAGACCTTTGAAGTGAAGCCGAAGATGATCGAGGGGCAACATGCAGCGTGCGGAGGTGCATCAATTGGCAAGATGGCAGGAGCTCCATGGCCAAAAGGTTCCTTTCCAGAGGTGTCCGAATTATGGCAACGGGAGTGGTTTTACGTCACGGCTCCCAGAAGTGCCAAGTGGGCGGCTGCCCCCGCTTTCCGCTCGGGCCCCCCCCACCACGACTGATGTCATGGATTAGCAGAGGTCTGAGCTGGGGGTCCAGCCAAGGACGTGCCTATACTGCAAAGCCTCATTCGAGATCTCTTCGAGGGAGATTTTAATTTGGTCGTGGTAATACAAGTTATGCTGGTTTGTCAAGTTCAGCCTTGCAAACGCCGGCCCCTTCGCTTGTGGGAGTTCAACCCAGAAGGACCGCATGCCATTCAAAGTTTCCTCGGCCTGACGCACGAGGAGATGTACAAGTCATTCTTCGGACCTCAAATAGAGTGTCCGGATACTACCGAGGACGTGGGCCTGAGCAGTAACCGCGCCGCCGAACAAGTAAGAAATCCTCTAGCCGAACACACTGTCTTTTATTCATCATGAATTTATTTCTGAGAGTTCGCTCTTTGACCAGGACTGGCTAACAAAGGCGAAGATGATTCGGTGTTTGGCCCCCCTCCCTGAGGGTTTGGAAAATCCGGTATTGGAAAAGATGCTCGAGCTCGCACCTTGCCCGGAGCCCTCGAAGGAAGATACAGGGGGGATAATACGGGTGGACGTGGGCCCCCATCGCTGCCAGTTCCAACCGAGGGAATGAGCGTCTCCATGAAGGAGGATAACCGGGGGAGGAAAAGGACTGCTTTCGAGGATCCGGAAGCCGAGGCCTCCAAACCGGAGAAGAAGTCTCCCACAGAGGGTCCTGCCTAGGGGGGTGCCTTTGCCGCACAAAGTCCGTGGGGGGATCAGCCCTCCAACGAGTCGTAAGTGATCCAAAATACTTTAATAGTGAAGGTATACCATCTTTTTTCTGAGAAAATAACCACCGCATATATCTTGCAGTTCGGGCCTTAGCCCCTCTCAGCTGAGCTCGTCTTCGGGGGATCTTCTTCCGGAGATGATGGAGAGCGAAACGCCTCCCCCGGACTCCTCCGCTCAAGAAGCGGGCGACCCCGAAGTGTCATCACGGAGGGCCTCTCCGGATCCGGTGAGGCCAGAAGATAATCCCATAGACCCCCGAAGTCCCCAGCATCCGACTCCCGAAGAGAGCAAACAAAAGAGTCCGACACCGTCTGGTATGCGGTCGGACGTTCTGAGGGAGCTGGTGGGGCGAGCGGCCATCTCAGAAGAACACCGTACGCTGATGGGTACGGTGATGGAGAGAATTTCGTCCGCCGAAAGTGGATTTCATGAAGCCTTTATGAGTCTACTGACAGGCTTTGAGGTACGTGAGATAATATGTGATAGTACCGCACATGTTAGGTGTGCCCTGTGTAGATAGTAGCCCCTGAGACTCTGGTTGTCGTCGAGAACGGCGGCGAACAGAGGATCATAGTCCCAGGCAATAACCAGACTGCCCTTATGTGCAGGTTGTGGAAGCTCCGGTGGCTAGCCAGACTAATGAGTTTGCCGAATTAAAACGGCAACTGGATGCGGCAGATGCCGACATCGAGCTTGTTAACAAGAGGCTTGACGAGGCACGGGGTAAGTGTTATTATCTGGTGAACGCCACATAGTAAGAGCAACATGATGCCAGTATCTTTAATATGTTATGACTGCAAATGGAGCTGCCACTGTGGAAACCTTGCGGGCAGAACTTGCCCGAGCCAAGGAACAAGCGAGGATTAGTAATGCGGCTGCTTTGAAGGCGGCCGAAGAGTTGAAAGCCGAGAAGGCCGCACATTGCGAGAGCCAAGAGAAGATGGCCAAGATGGCCGTAGAATTAAAAGACACTGCCGACCGTTGCCGGCTCCTTGAAAACGAAAACCGAGCGTAGGCAACGGACCTTGAGAAGGCCATGATGGCGGACAAAGACACCCGCTCTGCTATGAGAGCGAAGAACGAGGAGCTGCGGGAAGCCGGGGATATTGCGGCTGGGAAGCCCTTCATGCTACGGAGGAAGTTCGGAGATCCACGGTATGCCCCTCTAGATCGGTTGTGGAGTTCAGCAGATGCGTATATGGACTTGGCGGCGAGCGCTGCCGATGCGGCCAAATACTTCCAAGGTCAAACAGATCGTGAAGTGGACAAGTTGTTCTGGTCGCAATTCAACGTTCCAGAGCGTCCACTTCCATTGACTGATCAGCTAGCCGAATGGGCCGAACTAAATAGGTTGTACGGACTTGCCATGAGGTCTGTCGTGGATCAGCTATGGCCGGAAAAGCCAAAGCCGAACAGCTACTTCAGTTTAGTGCATCGGTTCCTTGGTGCGGTGTCGCGCATTAATGCGATGAAGAGGTCGGCGTGCATAGAAGGCTCGCGGATGGCCCTTGCCCGTGTTAAAGCATACTGGGCGGAGATGGATGCTACGTTGTTGCGGCGCAGGGTTCGGCCCTAGGCCAAGTGTTGGAAATATGCGCTAGAGGCAATAATAAAAGCATTAGTATTATATTTCCTTGTTCATGATAATTGTCTTTATTCATCCTATAATTGTATTATCCGGAAATCGCAATACATGTGTGAATAATAGACACCAACATGTCCCTAGTAAGCCTCTAGTTGACTAGCTCGTTAATCAACAGATAGTCATGGTTTCCTGACTATGGACATTGGATGTCATTGATAACGAGATCACATCATTAGGAGAATGATGTGATGGACAAGACCCAATCCTAAACATAGCACAAGATCGTATAGTTTGTTTGCTAGAGTTTTCCAATGTCAAGTATCTTTTCCTTAGACCATGAGATCGTGTAACTCCCGGATACCGTAGGAGTGCTTTGGGTGTACCAAATGTCACAACGTAACAGGGTGACTATAAAGGTATACTACGGGTATCTCCGAAAGTGTCCGTTGGGTTGACATGGATCAAGACTGGGATTTGTCACTCCGTATGACGGAGAGGTATCACTGGGCCCACTCGGTAATACATCATCATTATGAGCTCAAAGTGACCAAGTGTCTGGTCACGGGATCATGCATTACGGTACGAGTAAAGTGACATGCCGGTAACGAGATTGAACGAGGTATTGGGATACCGACGATCGGATCTCGGGCATGTAACATACCGATTGGCAAAGGGAATTGTATACGGAGTTGCTTGAATCCTCGACATCATGGTTCATCCGATGAGATCATCGAGGAGCATGTGGGAGCCAACATGGGTATCCAGATCCCGCTGTTGGTTATTGACCGAAGAGCGATCTCGGTCATGTCTACATGTCTCCCGAACCCGTAGGGTCTACACACTTAAGGTTCGGTGACGCTAGGGTTGTAGGGATATGTATATGCAGTAACCCGAATGTTGTTCGGAGTCCTGGATGAGATCCCGGACGTCACGAGGAGTTCCGAAATGGTCCGGAGGTAAATAATTATATATACGAAGTGCTATTTCGGCCATCGGGACAAGTTTCGGGGTCACCGGTATTGTACCGGGACCACCGGAAGGGTCCCGGGGGTCCACCGGGTGGGGCCACCTGCCCTGGGGGCCACATGGGCTATAGGGGGTGCGCCTTGGCCTATATGGGCCAAGGGCACCAGCCCCAAGAGGCCCATGTGCCAAGAGATAAAAAAGGGGAAGAGTCCCAAAGGGGGAAGGCACCTCCTAGGTGCCTTGGGGAGGAGGGATTCCTCCCTTGGCCGCTGCCCCCCTAGGAGATTGGATCTCCTAGGGCCGGCGCCCCCCCTAGGCTCCCTATATATATAGTGGGGAAGGAGGGCCTCTCAAGCCACGCCTTTGGTGCCTCCCTCTCCCTCTCCAACACATCCTCCTCCTCCATAGAGCTTGGGGAAGCCCTGCCGACGTACTGCAGCTCCATCACCACCACGCCGTCGTGCTGCTGCTGGAGCCATCTTCCTCAACCTCTCCTTCCCCCTTGCTGGATCAAGAAGAAGGAGACGTCACGCTGACCGTACGTGTGTTGAACACGGAGGTGCCGTCTGTTCGGTGCTAGGATCTCCGGTGATTTGGATCACGTCGAGTACACCTTCCTCATCCCCGTTCTTTGAACGCTTCCGCGCGTGATCTGCAAAGGTATGTAGATGCAATCCGATCACTCGTTGCTAGATGAACTCCTAGATGGATCTTGGTGAAACCGTAGGAATTTTTTTGTTTTCTGCAACGTTCCCCAACAGTGGTATCAGAGCTAGGTCTATGCGTAGTTCTCTTGCACGAGTAGAACACAATTTGTTGTGGGCATTGATGTTGTCAACTTTCTTGCCGCTACTAGTCTTATCTTGCTTCAACGGTATTGTGGGATGAAGCGGCCCGGACCAACCTTACACGTACGCTTACGTGAGACCGGTTCCACCGACTAACATGCACTAGTTGCATAAGGTGGCTGGCGGGTGTCTGTCTCTCCCACTTTAGTTGGAGCGGATTCGATGAAAAGGGTCCTTATAAAGGGTAAATAGAAGTTGACAAATCATGTTGTGGCTTTAACGTAGGTAAGAAAATGTTCTGGCTAGAACCCTATTTCAGCCACGTAAAACTTGCAACAACAATTAGAGGACATCTAACTTGTTTTTGCAGCAAGTGCTTTGTGATATGATATGGCCAAAGTTGTGATGAATGATGAATGATATATATGTGATGTATGAGATGTTCATGCTATTGTAATAGGAATCACGACTTGCATGTCGATGAGTATGACAACCGGCAGGAGCCATAGGAGTTGTCTTTATTTTTTGTATGACCTGCGTGTCATTGAGAAACATGTCGTGGTTAAGCCGCATTTTGGGCATGCCGTGGTCGTGCCCCTCCCCCTGTGCCCATGGTATTTTCAGAGTGTAATTATGTACATGTAGTACTGATTTCGCAGTTTCGCGAGGGCTGGGGTTGGGGCCGCATTGCTACGCTTGCTCGGAACGCGCCAGGCGGTCTTGTTGTAGGTTACTCTGGGCGCGCTTGACGGTGTCGGGATGTTTAATAGCCGGACTGGAGAATTGCCTTGAAAGGCTGCTTTGTACTTCCGCTGCAAGGGCCGCCGTATGCTCCTCCATACGGAGAGAGCGTTCGGTGTTTCCATTGACCGTGATGACTCCTCGAGGTCCTGGCATCTTGAGCTTGAGGTATGCGTAGTGTGGCACCGCATTGAACTTTGCGAATGCAGTTCGTCCGAGCAGTGCGTGATAGCCACTGCGGAACGGGACTGTGTCGAAGATTAACTCCTCGCTTCGGAAATTATCCGGGTGTCCGAAGACCACTTCAAGTGTAACTGAGCCTGTACAGTTGGCCTCTACACCTGGTATGACGCATTTAAAGGTCGTTTTTGTGGGTTTAATCCTTGAGGGATCTATGCCCATTTTCCGCACTGTATCCTGATAAAGCAGGTTCAGGCTGCTGCCGCCGTCCATAAGGACTCGAGTGAGGTGAAATCCGTCAATGATTGGGTCTAGAACCAATGCGGCGAATCCGCCATGGCGGATGCTAGTGGGGTGGTCCCTTCGATCAAAAGTGATTGGGCAGGAGGACCATGGGTTGAACTTCAGGGCGACTGGCTCCAGCGCATATTGTTGGAAATATGCCCTAGAGGCAATAATAAAATGATTATTATATTTCCTTGTTCATGATAATTGTCTATTATTCATGCTATAATTGTATTATCCGGAAATCGTAATACATGTGTGAATACATAGACCACAATGTGTCCCTGGTGAGACTCTAGTTGACTAGCTCGTTGATCAACAGATAGTCATGGTTTCCTGGCTATGGACATGGGGATGTCATTGATAACGGGATCACATCATTAGGAGAATGATGTGATGGACAAGACCCAAACCTAAGCATAGCACAAAGACCGTGTAGTTCGTTTGCTGTAGCTTTTCTGGATGTCAAATATCATTTCCTTAGACCATGAGATTGTGCAACTCCCGGATGCCGTAGGAGTGCCTTGGGTGTGCCAAACGTCACAACATAAATGGGTGACTATAAAGGTACATTACAGGTATCTCCGAAAGTGTCTGTTGGGTTGGCACGAATCGAGACTGGGATTTGTCACTCCGTATGATGGAGAGGTATCTCTGGGCCCACTAGGTAATGCATCATCATAATGAGCTCAATGTGATCAAGTGTTTGATCACGGGATCATGCATTACGGTATGAGTAAAGTGACTTGCCGGTAACGAGACTGAAAAGGTATTGGGATACCGATGATCGAGTCTCGGGCAAGTAACGTACCGATTGACAAAGGGAATTGAGTACGGGATTGATTAGGTCCTCGACATCGTGGTTCATCCGATGAGATCATCGAGGAGCATGTGGGAGCCAACATGGGTATCTAGATCCCGCTGTTGGTTATTGACCAGAGAGTCGTCTCGGTCATGTCTGCTTGTCTCCCGAACCTGTAGGGTCTACACACTTAAGGTTCGGTGACGCTAGGGTTGTATAGATATGAGTATGCAGTAATCCGAAAGTTGTTCGGAGTCCCGGATGAGATCCTGGACGTCACGAGAAGTTCCGGAATGGTCCGGAGGTGAAGAATTATATATAGGAAGTGTAGTTTCGGCCATTGAGAAAGTTTCGGGGTCACCGGTATTGTACCGGGACCACCGGATGGGTCCCGGGGGTCCACCGGGTGGGGCCACCCATCCCGGAGGGCCCCATGGGCTGAAGTGAGGAGGGGAACCAGCCCATAGTGGGCTGGTGCACCCCCCTTGGCCCCCCATGCGCCTAGGGTTGGGAACCCTAGGGGAGGGGGCGCCTCCACTTGCCTTGGGGGTTACTCCACCCCCTTGGCCGTCGCCCCCCTAGGAGATCCCATCTCCTAGGGCCGGCGCACCCCCCTAGGGGGCCTATATAAAGGGGGGGAGGGAGGGCAGCTACAACTCAAGCCTTGGCGCCTCCCTCTTCCCTGCTACACCTCTCCCTCTCGCAGAAGCTTGGCAAAGCCCTGCTGCGGTGACTGCTGCATCCACCACCACGCCGTCGTGCTGCTGGATCTTCATCAACCTCTCCTTCCCCCTTGCTGGATCAAGAAGGAGGAGACGTCACGCTGACTGTACGTGTGTTGAACGCGGAGGTGCCGTCCGTTCGGCGCTAGGATCTCCGGTGATTTGAATCACGACGAGTACGACTCCCACATCCCCGTTCTTTGAACGCTTCCGCTCGCGATCTACAAAGGTATGTAGATGCATCCGATCACTCGTTGTTAGATGAACTCATAGATGGATCTTGGTGAAAACGTAGGAAATTTTTTGTTTTCTGCAACGTTACCCAACAGTGGCATCATGAGCTAGGTCTATGCGTAGTTCTCTTTGCACGAGTAGAACACAATTTGTTGTGGGCGTAGATGTTGTCAACTTTCTTGCCGCTACTAGTCTTATTTTGCTTCAGTGGTATTGTGGGATGAAGCGGCCCGGACCAACCTTACACGTACGCTTACGTGAGACCGGTTCCACCGACTGACATGCACTAGTTGCATAAGGTTGCTGGCGGGTGTCTGTCTCTCCCACTTTAGTTGGAGTGTATTTGACGAAAAGGGTCCTTATGAAGGATAAATAGAAGTTGACAAATCACGTTGTGGCTTTGGCGTAGGTAAGAAAATGTTCTTGCTAGAACCCTATTGCAGCCACATAAAAACTTGCAACAACAATTAGAGGACGTCTAACTTGTTTTTGCAGCAAGTGTTTTGTGATGTGATATGGCCAAAGTTGTGATGAATGATGAATGATATATATGTGATGTATGAGATCATGTTCTTGTAATAGGAATCGCGACTTGCATGTCGATGAGTATGACAACCGGCAGGAGCCATAGGAGTTGTCCTTATTTTTTGTATGACCTGCGTGTCATTGAGAAACGCCATGTAAATTACTTTACTTTATTGCTAAACTTGTTAGCCATAGTAGTAGAAGTAATAGTTGGCGAGCAACTTCATGGAGACACGATGATGAAGATCATGATGATGGAGATCATGGTGTCATGCCGGTGACAAGATGATCATGGAGCCCCAAGATGGAGATCAAAGGAGCTATGTGATATTGGCCATATCATGTCACTTTTATTATTTGATTGCATGTGATGTTTATCATGTTTTTGCATCTTGTTTACTTAGAACGACGGTAGTAAATAAGATGATCCCTCATAATAATTTCAAGAAAGTGTTCCCCCTAACTGTGCACCGTTGCGACAGTTCGTTGTTTCGAAGCACCACGTGATGATCGGGTGTGATAGATTCTAACGTTCACATACAACGGGTGTAAGACAGATTTACACATGCAAACACTTAGGTTGACTTGACGAGCCTAGCATGTACAGACATGGCCTCGGAACACAGAAGACCGAAAGGTCGAGCATGAGTCGTATAGAAGATACGATCAACATGAAGATGTTCACCGATGTTGACTAGTCCGTCTCACGTGATGATCAGACACGGCCTAGTTAACTCGGATCATGTTATACTTAGATTACAGGAGGGATGTCTATCTAAGTGGGAGTTCATTGAATAATTTGATTAGATGAACTTAATTATCATGAACTTAGTCTAAAATTTTACAATATGTCTTGTAGATCAAATGGCCAACGTAGTCCTCAACTTCAACGCGTTCCTAGAGAAAACCAAGCTGAAAGATGATGGCAACAACTACACGGACTGGGTCCGGAACCTGAGGATCATCCTCATAGCTGCCAAGAAAGATTATGTCCTACAAGCACCGCTGGGTGACGCACCTGTTCTCCCTGCAGAACAAGACGTTATGAACGCTTGGCAGGCACGTACCGATGACTACTCCCTCGTTCAGTGCGGCATGCTTTACAGCTTAGAGCCGGGGCTCCAAAAGCGTTTTGAGAGACATGGAGCATATGAGATGTTCGAGGAGCTGAAAATGGTTTTCCAAGCTCATGCCCGGGTCGAGAGATATCAAGTCTCCGACAAGTTCTTCAGCTGTAAGATGGAGGAAAACAGTTCTGTCAGTGAGCACATACTCACTATGTCTGGGTTGCATAACCGCTTGACTCAGCTGGGAGTTAATCTCCCGGATGACGCGGTCATTGACAGAATCCTTCAGTCGCTTCCACCGAGCCACAAGAGCTTTGTGATGAACTTCAATATGCAGGGGATGGAAAAGACCATTCCTGAGGTATTTGCAATGCTGAAATCAGCAGAGGTAGAAGTCAAAAAGGAACATCAAGTGTTGATGGTGAATAAAACCACTAAGTTCAAGAAAGGCAAGGGTAAGAAAACCTTCAAGAAAGATGGCAAGGGAGTTGCCGCGCCCGGCAAGCAAGCTGCCGGGAAGAAGCCAAAGAATGGACCCAAGCCCGAGACTGAGTGCTTTTATTGCAAGGAAAGTGGTCACTGGAAGCGGAACTGCCCCAAATACTTAGCAGACAAAAAGGCCGGCAAAACAAAAGGTATATGTGATATACATGTAATTGATGTGTACCTTACCAGTACTCGGAGTAGCTCCTGGGTATTTGATACCGGTGCAGTTGCTCACATTTGTAACTCAAAGCAAGAGCTGCGGAATAAGCGGAGACTTGCGAAGGACGAGGTGACGATGCGCGTCGGGAATGGTTCCAAGGTCGATGTGATCGCCGTCGGCACGCTACCTCTACATTTACCTACGGGATTAGTTTTGAACCTCAATAATTGTTATTTAGTGCCAAGTTTGAGCATGAACATTGTATCAGGATCTCGTTTAATTCGAGATGGCTACTCATTTAAATCCGAGAATAATGGTTGTTCTATTTATATGAGAGATATGTTTTATGGTCATGCTTCGATGGTGAATGGTTTATTCTTAATGAATCTCGAGCGTAATGCTACACATATTCATAGTGTGAATACCAAAAGATGTAAGATTGATAGTGATAGTACCACATACTTGTGGCACTGCCGCCTTGGTCACATATGTGTCAAACGCATGAAGAAGCTCCATGCTGATGGACTTTTAGAGTCTCTTGATTACGAATCATTTGACACGTGCGAACCATGCCTCATGGGTAAAATGACCAAGACTCCGTTCTCAGGAACAATGGAGCGAGCAACCGACTTATTGGAAATCATACATACTGATGTGTGCGGTCCAATGAGTGTTGAGGCTCGCGGTGGCTATCATTATGTTCTCACCTCACTGATGACTTGAGTAGATATGGGTATGTCTACTTAATGAAACACAAGTCTGAGACCTTTGAAAAGTTCAAGGAATTTCAGAGTGAGGTTGAGAATCAAGGTGACAGGAAAATCAAGTTCCTGCGATCAGATCGTGGAGGAGAATACTTGAGTCATGAGTTTGGAACACACTTAAGGAAATGTGGAATAGTTTCACAACTGACGCCGCCTAGAACACCTCAGCGTAATGGTGTGTCCGAACATCGTAATCGCACTCTATTAGATATGGTGCGATCTATGATGTCTCTTACCGATTTACCGCTATCTTTTTGGGGGTATGCTTTAGAGACTGTCGCATTCACTTTAAATAGGGCTCCGTCAAAATCCGTTGAGACGACACCATATGAATTATGGTTTGGGAAGAAACCTAAGCTGTCGTTTCTAAAAGTTTGGGGATGCGATGCTTATGTCAAGAAACTTCAACCTGAAAAGCTCGAACCCAAGTCAGAAAAATGCGTCTTCATAGGATACCCTAAAGAAACTATTGGGTATACCTTCTACCTCAGATCCGAAGGCAAGATCTTTGTTGCCAAGAATGGATCCTTTCTAGAGAAGGAGTTTTTCTCGAAAGAAGTAAGTGGGAGGAAAGTAGAACTTGATGAAGTATTACCTCTTGAACCGGAAAATGGCGCAACTCAAGAAAATGTTCCTGAGGTGCTTGCACCGACTAGAGAGGAAGTTGATGATGATGATCAAGATACTTCTGATCAAGCTCCTACTGAAATTCGAAGGTCCACAAGGACACGTTCCGCACCAGAGTGGTACGGCAACCCTGTCTTGGAAATCATGTTGTTAGACAACGGTGAACCTTCGAACTGTGAAGAAGCGATGGCGGGCCCGGATTCCGACAAATGGCTAGAAGCCATGAAATCCGAGATAGGATCCATGTATGAAAACAAAGTATGGACTTTGACTGACTTGCCTGTTGAGCGGCGAGCCATAGAAAATAAATGGATCTTTAAGAAGAAGACAGACGCGGATGGTAATGTGACCATCTATAAAGCTCAGCTTGTCGCTAAGGGTTATCGACAAGTTCAAGGGGTTGACTACGATGAGACTTTCTCACTGGTAGCGAAGCTAAAGTCCGTCCGAATCATGTTAGCAATTGCCGCATTCTATGATTATGAGATATGGCAAATGGACGTCAAAACGACATTCCTTAATGGTTTCCTTAAGGAAGAGTTGTATATGATGCAGCCAGAAGGTTTTGTCGATCCTAAGAATGCTGACAAGGTGTGCAAGCTCCAACGCTCGATTTATGGGCTGGTGCAAGCATCTCAGAGTTGGAACATTCGCTTTGATGAGATGATCAAAGCGTTTGGGTTTACACAGACTTATGGAGAAGCCTGCGTTTACAAGAAAGTGAGTGGGAGCTCTGTAGCATTTCTCATATTATATGTAGATGACATACTTCTGATAGGAAATGATATAGAACTCTTGGACAGCATTAAGGCCTACTTGAATAAGAGTTTTTCAATGAAGGACCTTGGAGAAGCTGCTTATATATTAGGCATCAAGATCTATAGAGACAGATCAAGACGCCTCATAGGTCTTTCACAAAGCACATACCTTGATAAGATATTGAAGAAATTCAATATGGATCAGTCTAAGAAGGGGTTCTTGCCTGTGTTACAAGGTGTGAAATTGAGCTCAGCTCAATGTCCGACCACGGCAGAAGATATAGAAGAGATGAGTGTCATCCCCTATGCCTCAGCCATAGGTTCTATTATGTATGCCATGTTGTGTACCAGACTTGATGTAAACCTTGTCGTAAGTTTGGTAGGAAGGTACCAAAGTAATCCTGGCAAGGAACACTGGACAGCGGTCAAGAATATCTTGAAGTACCTGAAAAGGACTAAGGAAATGTTTCTCGTTTATGGAGGTGACGAAGAGCTCGTCGTAAAAGGTTACGTCGATGCTAGCTTCAACACAGATCTGGATGACTCTAAGTCACAAACCGGATACGTGTATATTTTGAATGGTGGGGCAGTAAGCTGGTGCAGTTGCAAGCAGAGCGTCGTGGCGGGATCTACATGTGAAGCGGAGTACATGGCAGCCTCGGAGGCAGCGCATGAAGCAATTTGGGTGAAGGAGTTCATCACCGACCTAGGAGTCATACCCAATGCGTCGGGGCCGATCAAGCTCTTCTGTGACAACACTGGAGCTATTGCTCTTGCCAAGGAGCCCAGGTTTCACAAGAAGACAAGGCACATCAAGCGTCGCTTCAACTCCATTCGTGAAAATGTTCAAGATGGAGACATAGATATTTGTAAAGTACATACGGACCTGAATGTAGCAGATCCATTGACTAAACCTCTCCCTAGAGCAAAACATGATCAACACCAGAATTCCATGGGTGTTCGATTCATCACAATGTAACTAGATTATTGACTCTAGTGCAAGTGGGAGACTGTTGGAAATATGCCCTAGAGGCAATAATAAAAGCATTATTATTATATTTCCTTGTTCATGATAATTGTCTTTATTCATGCTATAATTGTATTATCCGGAAATCGTAATACATGTGTGAATAATAGACACCAACATGTCCCTAGTAAGCCTCTAGTTGACTAGCTCGTTAATCAACAGATAGTCATGGTTTCCTGACTATGGACATTGGATGTCATTGATAACGAGATCACATCATTAGGATAATGATGTGATGGACAAGACCCAATCCTAAACATAGCACAAGATCGTATAGTTCGTTTGCTAGAGTTTTCCAATGTCAAGTATTTTTTCCTTAGACCATGAGATCGTGTAACTCCCGGATACCGTAGGAGTGCTTTGGGTGTACCAAACGTCACAACGTAACTGGGTGACTATAAAGGTATACTACGGGTATCTCCAAAAGTGTCTGTTGGGTTGACACGGATCAAGACTGGGATTTGTCACTCCGTATGACGGAGAGGTATCACTGGGCCCACTCGGTAATACATCATCATTATGAGCTCAAAGTAACCAAGTGTCTGGTCACGGGATCATGCATTACGGTACGAGTAAAGTGACATGGCGGTAACGAGATTGAACGAGGTATTGGGATACCGACGATCGGATCTCGGGCATGTAACATACCGATTGGCAAAGGGAATTGTATACGGGGTTGCTTGAATCCTCGACATCGTGGTTCATCCGATGAGATCATCGAGGAGCATGTGGGAGCCAACATGGGTATCCATATCGCGTTGTTGGTTATTGACCGGAGAGCGATCTCGGTCATGTCTACATGTCTCCCGAACCCGTAGGGTCTACACACTTAAGGTTCAGTGACGCTAGGGTTGTAGGGATATGTATATGCAGTAACCTGAATGTTGTTCGGAGTCCCGGATGAGATCCCGGACATCACGAGGAGTTCCGGAATGGTCCAGAGGTAAAGAATTATATATAGGAAGTGCTATTTCGGCCATCGGGACAAGTTTCGGGGTCACCGGTATTGTACCGGGACCACCGGAAGGGTCCCGGGGGTCCACCGGGTGGGGCCACCTGACCCGGGGGCCACATGGGCTGTAGGGGGTGCGCCTTGGCCTATATGGGCCAAGGGCACCAGCCCCAAGAGGCCCATGCGCCAAGAGATAAAAAAAGGGGAAGAGTCCCAAAGGGGGAAGGCACCTCCTAGGTGCCTTGGGGAGGAGGGATTCCTCCCTTGGCCGGCGCCCCCTAGGAGATTGGATCTCCTAGGGCCGGCGCCCCCCCTAGGCTCCCTATATATATAGTGGGGAAGGAGGGCCTCTCAAGCCACGCCTTTGGTGCCTCCCTCTCCCTCTTCAACACATCCTCCTCCTCCATAGAGCTTGGCGAAGCCCTGCCGGAGTACTGCAGCTCCATCACCACCACACCGTCGTGCTGCTGCTGGAGCCATCTTCCTCAACCTCTCCTTCCCCCTTGCTGGATCAAGAAGAAGGAGACGTCACGCTGACCATACGTGTGTTGAACGCGGAGGTGCCGTCCGTTCGGCGCTAGGATCTCCGGTGATTTGGATCACGTCGAGTACACCTTCCTCATCCCCGTTCTTTGAACGCTTCCGCGCATGATCTACAAAGGTATGTAGATGCAATCCGATCACTCGTTGCTATATGAACTCCTAGATGGATCTTGGTGAAACCGTAGGAAATTTTTTGTTTTCCGCAACGTTCCCCAACACCGAGTGGCTGCCGAGCACTATTTCGAGGAGGTTCTCGAGGGTGCTCGTTTGATAGAGGCCCAGTGCTCGAAGAATATTATGTTTGAGTGACATGTATTCCCATTGTAAACACAGTGTTTTTATGAAATTTTATAAGGCTGTGTTTATACTTTTGCCCGAAAGTAATATGATCCCTCCTGTGCGGACGTTTATGTATATATGTGTATAACCTGAAAGATTGCAGTCGTCGGCTTCAACGCCCATGCATATAATGCGGAGGTGTTTGCAAAAACGCGTGTTCACACTTAACCCAACGTCTTGGTCCTATTAAGGAGGTGATAGCGCAGCGAACGAGGCAACCGGACTATAGTGCTTTAACACTTTCACTTAGCCATAGGAGTTTGACAGTGGGGCTACTAGATAGCCCCTGGTGGCTCTGCACTCTCCCAATCTCGGGGTGCGTACATGCTTGGCCGGAAAATGGCCCTTCGTTAAGGCGGAGGAATTCTAACATTCTGATAGGTCATCGAGTGGTTGACTAGTCTCACGCTATATCATGACAGTCAGTTTTCGGCTTTCTCTACTGAGGTGCTCGTCCGGATGAACCAGGGTACAATCGCAGTAGTTCTCCTGGTGCTGCCTTAGCCGATAAAACGGAACGTAAGGCATCAAAATACAGGAGCCGGGCAAACCCAACATTTGACCAAAGACAATGATTCGGAGATGATGCATATAAGGCCAAACTCGCGACGTCGAACAATGGTCTTTATGGTATAAACCGGGCCTAAATAGTGCCCTTGGTAAGAATCCCCTTGTGTCCAGGTACGTGCATTATTCTGACGTGGCCACATGCCAAGATGTCAGCATCCTTCTCAATTGTGCTGAGAATTCGGTGGATGTGTATCAACAAGAGACAGTAAAAAAGGTTTACGCGGGGTCTTAATCTAAAAAGAATCCTTGGAACGGGTCCCTGCTGCACGTCTGCGCCCGTGTCTCCGTTGTGCCGTATCCTGGACGGGTGTAGCACGATGATCATCTGTAAAAGAGAGGAACTTAGGTGAAAAAGTTGTCGTGCAAAAAGATAGTTTTTAAAGAAACCATGTATAATTCAAGATGAGTAAAAATTGCCACTTGTCTGCGCGTTGAGCCCCTTGTAATTGTAATAGGGGTGTGACCGGTATGAATTACATATAGCTGCGCCGGACTCATCTAACCGTGTCCATGGTCTTGACGACCTATTAAATGCTTTAGTTGGTGAGGCCGTTTTTAGTGTGCGGCTGCCAAGGCAGCTGCACTCTCTTCGGCGCGCAAAGATTGCTTAATACTTCCATTCACTGTAATGATGCCACATGGGCCGGGCATCTTGAGTGTGAGGGAAGCGTAGTGCGGTATTGCATTAAAGCGAGCGAAAGCTTCGCGTCCAAGTAGTGCTTGATAGCCACTTTGGAACGGAGCGACGTGGAAGGTTAAATGTTCGCTACGGAAGTTATCGGGGAAGCCGAATATAACCTTTAGTAGCAGGGAGCCTGTGCAATGAGCCCCTGGGCCTGGCGTTACTCCTTTAAAGGTAGTATTGCTATGGCAAATTTTCGTTGGGTCTATCCCCATTTCGCGGATTGTATCCTGGTATATCAGGTTTAGACTGCTGCCACCGTCCATCAGGACTCGTGTGAAGTGGTATCCATTAATTATTGGGTCTAATACCAGGGCAGCCCATCCTGCACGTCGGATACTTGCTGAGTAACCACGATGGTTGAAAGTGATCGGTTGAGACGACCAGTGGCAGGACTCCGCGGTGATAGGCCCTTGGGCATATTTTTTTTGGGAGTGCCATTTTGTTTCTCCCCTTGATCACGTGTAACACATTTACTGTTTTGACTTCTGGTGGAAATTTCTTTTGTTCCCCACTGTCTTGCTTGAGAGGCTCATCCTCGTCTTCGCTTGGTGTATCCTCCCCCTTGTGTACGGTGTTGAGCTTGCCGGACTGCTTGAAGACCCAACATTCTCTGTGGGTATGATTAGCGGGTTTACCAGGGGTGCTATGGGTCTGACATATTTGGTCCAGAATTTTGTTTAGGCTGGACAATTCGTCTCTGGCGCCTTTAGAGGGCGGCTTTTGCTGACCTGGCCGAGAGCTTTTGAATCCGGCGTTTACTGTCGTGCTCTTCGTGTTGTCTTCTTTATTCCGGCGTTTGTTATTGTTGTTGCGCCGTGATTTCCCGTTTCCATCTCTAACTTCAGATGTACTGGGTCGCTGGTGTTGCATCTGGCTAGCCAGCTATCCTCACCCGCGCAAAAGCGGGTCATGAGGCTTGTTAATGCTGCCATTGTTCTCGACTTTTCTTGGCTGAGGTGTCTGGCAAGCCATTCGTCATGGACGCTATGCTTAAAAGCTGCCAAGGCTTCGGCGTCCGGACAATCGACAATTTGGTTCTTTTTAGTAAGAAACCTGTTCCAAAGCTTTCGGGCTGACTCTCCGGGCTATTGAGTTATATGACTCAAATCATCCGCGTCCGGAGGTCGGACATAAGTCCCTTGAAAATTTGCCCGAAAGGCATCTTCGAGCTCTTCCCAACTTCCAATGGAGCTTTCGGGGAGGCTCTTAAGCCAGTGTCGAGCTGGCCCTTTGAGTTTGAGGGGTAAATACTTAATGGCGTGGAGATCATCTCCCCGAGCCATGTGGATATGGAGGATATAGTCCTCAATCCAGACCCCAGGGTCTGTTGTTCCATCGTATGCCTCTATGTTTACGGGTTTGAATCCCTTTGGAAATTCATGGTCCAGCACCTCATCGGTGAAACATAGGGGGTGTGCGGCACCCCTATATCTGGGTGTACCGCGTTGTTCGGATGTTTGTTGTGTTGCATCGTATGCTGGAGCACGCTTGTGTGGTCCATAGATGGATCTGGTTTCGTCGTCCTTTTGATGCGAGCCCTCGCGTAGACCGCGTATTGGCTTATGTGCGGCGTTGCTTGCCGCTTTATGTTGGCCGTGAGGTCGTCTATCCGGCCAGATGGCTGTTTTAATTTTTGGTTGTGGGGGGACTAAGGTCTCCTCATCGAATTCAGGTAGCAACTTCCGCTTTGGGTAGCTCTTGGTGGGGCGATTGCCGCCGTACCTCGCTGCTGTGTTGAGTACTTTACTCCATCTGATTTGGAGTGTGTCCTGCACAGCCTTGAGCCTTTGCTTCTGCTTTTTCAGACTCCTCGCGGTGGCAACAAGCCTTTGACGGGCATTCTGCTGCTCCGGGTGCTTGTCCGGTGTTATGTCGTCCGGACTATTATCTTTGACAAAATTGGTTTGTTCGGTTTGATTCTCCGTATTGCCGTGGTCCGGCGGTGGTTCGCCCTGCTCCAACGCTGGGTCTGTATGATCGTTATTTCTGCTGAGGCGGGATTTGGGGCGGTGCTGCTGCCGCTTTGACTGCTTCTCGAGGGGACAAGCCTTCGCAGTGTCCTTCTGTTCGTCGTCGTCGTCTTCTTTTGGTGTGTCCACCATGTATACGTTATATGATGAGGTGGCTTTCCAGTGCCCTATAGGCGCTGGTTTATGTTCGTCTCCTACATCGTCGTCCATACCATCGATGTCTTCGGAGTCGAAGTCGAGCATGTCGGTTAAATCATCGACAGTGGCTACGAAGTGGGTGGTGGGTGGGCGTCGAATTTCTTCGTCGTCCGCATCCCAATCATGTTGGCCATAATCCGGCCAGGGCTCTCCTGACAAAGAGAGAGACCTTAGTGAATTCAGAATATCATCGAGGGGCGAGTGCTGGAAGATATAAGCGGCGGTGAATTCCATGATCGACGCCCAATCGGATTCGATTGGCGGGGGCGCGGGCGGTTCGGAGTCCGAAAAAGAGTCCGACACCTTGGAGTCATGGGCTGTGCAGAGTATTAGGCTGGTGTTCGGCTCGATCGCCGTTGAGACTGCAGCCCCTGAGGCGGTGTCTAGCCACCCGTCCTTAATTGGCGCAGTTGGCTCCGAGCTAAGGGTCGGAGCTGACGCGGGCGCGGCTCTGGGGTACTGTTCGGCGGCAGAGCTAGGTCATACCCATCGTGACAGTGTGGCGCGCCCGGCTGTGGCTCGAATCCGTCGAAGATCAAGTCTCCGTGTATGTCGGCCGTGTAGTTCAAACTTCCAAATCTGACCTGATGGTCAGGGGCGTAGCTTTCAATCTGCTCCAGATGGCCAAGCGAATTAGCCCGCAGTGCAAAGGCGCAGAATACGAAGATCTGTCCGGGGAGAAAAGTCTTACCCTGGACCGCATCGTTATCGATGATAGTAGGAGCCATCAAGCCTAACGGCGACGACACCGAGGAACTCTCGATGAAAGCACCAATGTCGGTGTCAAAACCGGCGGATCTCGGATAGGGGGTCCCGAACTGTGCGTCTAGGCCGGATGGCAACAGGAGGCAGGGGACACGATGTTTTACCCAGGTTCGGGCCCTCTTGATGGAGGTAAAACCCTACGTGCTACTTGATTGATATTGATGATATGGGTAGTACAAGAGTAGATCTACCACGAGATCAGAGAGGCTAAACCCTAGAAGCTAGCCTATGGTATGATTGTATGTTGTTGTTGTTGTCCTACGGACTAAAACCCTTCGATTTATATAGACACCGGAGATGGTTAGGGTTACACAAGGTCGGTTACAAAGGAGGAGATATCCATATCCGTACTGCCTAGCTTGCCTTCCACGCCAAGAAAAGTCCCATCCGGACACGAGACGAAGTCTTCAATCTTGTATCTTCATAGTCTAACGGTCCGGCCAAAGGATATAGTCCGGCTGTCCGGAGACCACCTAATCCAGGACTTCCTTAGTGGGCGACCGCACAGGCCCCCAAAATCATTAATCCTGCGCTAATTGCACTTCATGTCATGCACGATCGCTCATCGGCCAACGATTTCTTTCCTTCTCTATGCATCCGCATGCACGAGATTTTTTACCTTCATTATCTCCCCTGCATGCACGCGATTCCTTTCCATCTCATCTGATTAGTTTTGTTTTTTGCCATCATTTAGTTCCGGATATTTTGGCACGGTGACTGAATGCACAAGGATTAGGGATGGAAGAAAATCAGCATGAAGATCGCTCCATTTGTGGGGCCATTTCTTTTTTCCGTAGACTTTTATTTAGTGGAAACAATCCTTCGAAGGGAATCAAAGAGCTGAAATAAAAAAACTATTTTATATTTGATGATCATATAACACAAATGTGTAACCAAGCTTACTCCGCATGACGTGGTTCACACCATACGATCGGTTGCTCAGCAGAGAGATAAAATCTTGGGTGATATATGTGACGATAAGTGTGCATTACATTAATTGATAGCCAAACTGTAGCATAATTTATTTTTCGCACCGGGGCCCCAAATTTCTGGAGACAGCCCTGTGTCTGCGAATCTACTTTACAACCGCACTTCTGTGGCCGATCCTTGCATGACAGTTAATCCGGTGGTGTGCTGCAGTTTTAGTTTATGGTTGGATGGTTGGATATGTAGCATCGTCCAAACATTGTGTAAGAAAGTCGTCTGCATAGCCGCTCTTTTATGTCTGATGCATGGATCAGTACCCTTGGATCAGTTGTCGTCCAAGAATCGGCTACAAACTGTCGTGCGTAAAGTAGTTATGTTCTGTTTATATTACTCCCTATGTTAAGATCTTACATTATGAAATGGAGGGAGTAGTTATCTAATTTTTCTATTGGAAGTTGACGTCTGTGTGCGATCTTTTTACAGGATTACAACGGTTTAAATAAGCGTTCTGTCATGATTGTTTTGATAGTTTATAGAACTTTTTGTTGAGGATAAATCATGTAGGTGTGGCCTCTTGATGTTAAATTTCATGGAGTACTTATGGGAGATATTTCGACACTCTTGAACAGATATATTTTGCATCATATCATAATACTTATTATTTTATGAAGTAGCACTATTTGAAAATTAAGTCGTATTACTTGACTTTACTTTCATAGGGCATATTTAGAACAAAATTAGTTGTTATTTTAGTAGATTGAGAATTGAATAATGATGATATAAGAAATCCGGATCGTTAGGCATGACACATATGCACATGGCTCAATAACAATGACTCACTAAAGAGAAATAAGATTTAAAACGAATGTTTCTATTATAAATTATGATACGTGCGTTGCACGTGCAAGTCTACTAGTCAATTTCAACATGACATCACTGCGACCTGTGTGTGGCCATACTACCGAGCATGAGATGGTGAGTCACTCGCACTGGGAGGCCCCACGTTGAACAGGTCGCACGTTATCAATATTTTTTTTTGCGAAAAGCCAACATGATTGGATTACGCCAACATTTAGCAAATGCCAAATATTGGCTAATGGTTGGTTGGTTACCAACTTTTTTTGCCAAGCTTATAAATGTTGCCAACTTAGGCAAGTCTTGGCATTTTCAATTTTCGGCAGACAAATTTTGGTAGCAAAACCAATCGTGCTGTGTATTTTGCAGAAAAAAAAACCATTGTGATCGCGCGGGAGGAAATGTACGTTTTTTTTTGAGACAAGAGGAAATGTACGTGTGGACGGACGTTGGACGAACATGTTTCAGCCCGTCGTTCTTGTTGGGCCGAAACCCAGCCCATCCTTCGTGCTTAATACAGCCGCCTAACGGCTTAGGTTTTCCCACACAAACGCCCCCCTGTCCACGCGCAGCTAGGGTTTCGCTCCGCCGCGACCGCACGATCCAGACCCCTACACTTCCCTAGCCCTACACCTCCCGGCGGCGGCGGCGAGCAGTCAGTGGCAAGATGAGGCCTGTTCTCATGAAGGGGCACGAGCGCCCGCTCACGTTCCTCAAGTACAACCGGGACGGCGACCTGCTCTTCTCCTGCGCCAAGGACCACACGCCCACCGTGTGGTACGCCTCCAACGGCGACCGCCTCGGCACCTACCGCGGCCACAACGGCGCGGTGTGGTCCTGCGACGTCTCCCGCCACTCCACGCGCCTCATCACGGGCAGCGCCGACCAGACCGCCAAGCTCTGGGACGTCCAGACGGGGAGGGAGCTCTTCACCTTCAGGTTCGACGCCCCCGCGCGCTCCGTCGACTTCGCCATCGGCGACCACCTGGCCGTCATCACCACCGACAGCTTATGGGGAACATGCCCACCGCGCAGGTCAAGCGCATCGCCGAGGACTTGCAAGACCGTACGGTCCACTCACTCTCCTTCGCCTCAAGTTTCTAGATGTCTAGTTGTGTCGTGAATGTGGATTTTGAGGTGTGTGTTGGTGGTTTGCAGAGACGGAGGAGTCGGCGCTCGTGATCTCCGGCATCACGGGGAGGATTAACAGGGCCGTGTGGGGACCCGGCAACCGGACCATCATCACGGCTGGCGAGGATGCCACCATCCGCATCTGGGACTCTGAGGTTAGCACCCCATGCTTGCACGTAGTCCTGTTGAGTCCTGCTGGCGATTGTTTCTACCCTATTAGGGTGTCTGGTGCTATGGACCTCTGGCAATATGCTTATTGGCATGAACTTATAACTATTGTTGCATGATTGTCGATGTAGTGGTTGTGGATAGCCACTCATATTGTTCAATAGTTTAAAATGTTGCTTGAGCTCAGGGCTTTATATTTCACACGGTACCTGAATTTCCATGTCATGTGGCCTGTTTCCGTGAGTTTCTTATTACCAACAACACCTCGAATTAACACAGCAAACTGCTAATATGTAAATCTGGCCATATGTTTCTTGGTGGCTGCTTAGTTCTTAGTCCGTTTGACTAGAGTATTTCCCCCCCCCTCTAGAATTGCATTTTTCTCTGTGTGGTTTGTTTACTAGACAGAATGAAGGAACTAATAGGTTATCTCATGCAAAGTTTATATCCACTATCTATCTTGTCATGCAATGTTTGTTGGTACATGCTAGGTGTTGTTGCTTTCCCATTTTGTATGATCTTATGTATTTATGTCCTATTTTCTCTTGGGCCTGTAGACTGGAAAGCTGCTGAAGGAGTCAGACAAGGAGGCTGGGCATCAGAAGGCAATTAGCTCACTATCAAAATCCTTAGATTGGTCTCATTTCCTCACAGGTTCCTTGGATAAATCTGCTAAGGTGATACTTTTGGGATTGCTGCCCTGATAATCTGTACTTTATTTTTTCTTGTTATATGGATTCTTCTGACATCTGTTATGTGGCAGCTATGGGATGCAAGAACACTGACCCTGATGAAGACATATGTCACAGAGCGACCAGTTAATGCTGTTGACATGTCTCCTACTCTTGATAATGTATGCTCCTCTATCTGTCGCCTTCCTTATCTGTCATTGTTCTTACGTTGCTGCGAGCATTTCAATGTACGAGCTCTCTCAAAGCACATGGGGCTGTGTTTTTAATTCTTGCTCTTTTCACAAGAAGCTAAAAGCATATATTTCCGTGGGCAACCATGAAGTTGGGAGTGACTATGAATTTGTAAATGTGCTCTTCGATTCAGCCCTTTTGGTAATTATTGAGTTGGATAAGATTACTGTGTATGTGCTCTGGTCTTGAGTGCCACATATGTTTGTCCTGCACATTTATTTCCTACCCTTGATTTCTTGCTCTCTTTAGTTAAGGCCAAGTTTGTCAAAGTGTGTGAACCATGATTCCTTTGCACATTTGTTATCTTAATTTGTCAGCTTCTGTGTTTAAAGCTCATCCCATGTGTGCATGGTGCTGAACTAAATTGGTACATTATAATGGTGTTTTTTGTTATTCTATATGGAAACTCATTTGTATTTTCTAAACAACATATTTGTTTGCGGTTCATAGGTGGTTATTGGAGGTGGTCAAGATGCAATGAACGTTACTATGACAGATCGCCGTGCCGGTAAATTTGAGGCCAAATTTTTCCACAAGGTGAGCTAGATTCCTTTGTATATTTTTACACAGATGCCTCTTGACTTTCTATGGGAAGTTACATTCTGTCTGTATATATTGTCAAAATCTGTAACAGGATTTTGTTGTTAATTTCAGATTTTACAAGAAGAGATTGGTGGTGTTAAAGGACATTTTGGACCAATCAATGCATTGGCATTTAATCCTGATGGAAAGAGGTTATTTCATATAACATTGTATTTTGATTTCTTATATTCGTGTTCTGCCTCTGCACTTGGGTTTGTGTTATGCCTCTGTTTCACACTTGGTATGCTAATTTGCTCAATGATTAAGCCATGTAGATTCATGGCGATATACGCTATTCTGAATCTTTAGGATGTCATCAAATGTTATGAGAGCAGACCTTGATTTTGAATTTTATATGTTAACTAACCCTTTTTACCATTTCATGTTGATTTCTCAATTTACATTTTGCCTCTGCACCTTGGGTTGGCAATATGCTCTGTTTCACTTAGTTTGCTAATCTTCTCAATGATTAAGCCGTGTAGATTCATGGCGATATACGCTATTCTGAGTCTTTAAGATGTCATCAAACTTTATGAGAGCAGATCTTGATATTGTTTTCTTGTTCATATTTATTTATCTCCCGTGGGTCAAGTATTGTGAAGTAATCCTCACTCGCCACTTTATTTTCTAACTTCTTAAGTCTTGACTCATCCTCTGTATCCTGGATTCTACATGGGCATTGGGTTTGACTTATCTGTTACACATTGTTCATCTTTGTTATCTGCTCGTGACATATTTTGTTTCCTTTGTGATCTCATGCCTTTGCTTACTACCTTTTATCTTGTTGAATACTGGCTTTTCTCTTGTGATTTTTTCTCAACGTGTAGCTCAGTGATTAGAGCCAATTACATTGGCAATATACGCTATACTGACCATATTTTGATGAAAAGTTGTATATGAGAGCTACATGAAGTAATTCTTATCACCATTCTATTGTCTTTAATCTCGAGTCTTAATGAAACCTCTCTATCTTGGCCTTGAGTTTTGACTTTTGTGTAACACATAACTTATCATTTCCATCTGTTTGAGCACATGTTGTTTCCTTTGTGTTTTGGTGCCTTTTCTTCACACCTTCTATCTTATTGGATCACTCTCTTTTCTCATGTTTAGTAATAATGATGCTCAGTGATTATAGCCAATTACATTGGCAATATACGCTATACTGACCATATTTTGATGAAAAGTTGTATATGAGAGCTACATGAAGTAATTCTTATCACCATTCTATTGTCTTTAATCTCGAGTCTTAATGAATCCTCTCTATCTTGGCCTTGAGTTTTGACTTTTGGGTAACACATAACTTATCATTCTCTGTTGGATATGAGAGCTATATCGTCCTCTGAATTTATCTTGGCAGATCTAACCTGCAATATTGCTTGATCATGCTTTCTTGCACATTCTGTTTTATTGTACCTGTTGAATTCCTCATGTAGATGGTATGGCAGCTCAGTGATTTTAGCCAAATAAACTTTGGTCATATACGCTATTCTGAATATGTTGTTGTAAAATAAATTTATGAGAGCTACCAATCCTTCCTTCTTTGATACTGTTATATTTCGTTGGTGATTTATGTCTATCGAAATGCTTTTGAGAAATAGGATTTTCACCTCCCTATTTGAGCTTCAGTTCTTGATTTCTCATGTATTTTTACGTATTCCAGTTCTAACGACCCATGTTTTCCCATGTAATGTCCATAGCTTTTCGAGTGGTGGGGAGGATGGATACGTGAGGCTACACCATTTTGATCCTGAGTATTTCAACATCAAGATGTAAGCCTGTGAATTTCTCAAGGTAAGACTTGTATCCCTTGCAGACAAATAACTGCAACTTCATACATTGTTGTTACTCGATGCTCTTGTTCTCGAGCGATCTCAGCGTATCGTCTTCTATGTTGTTACAAAATGTCTTGTGCTTCAGGCTTTTGCTTACATGGTCATTTCGGGGCTGCTGTTTGGTTGGTGTCCAGGCCAGGGTAGAACCAAACAAGTTTATACTAGGCCCTGTTGAAGCACCATTATTTTTCAGGCACAGTTCGCCATTTTCCGACCTTGTTTCAGGCTGCAGTTGAAAGACCTCCCTCGTACTCTGGAGTGAACATAGTTTTATTTTTTTGGCTCAGTTTGTGCAACAACTTTACTTAGCTGGATGATCTACTCTGTAATACTCCTTTCGTTCACTATTATAAGATGTTCTAACTTTTTTTCTTCTAAATCGGATGTATGTAGACGTGTTTCAGTGTGTTTGTTCACCATATGGAAGTATCAAGAACATCTTATCAGTGAATAAAGGGAGTGGTTCCTTTTTTTTGTGGTGCAATCAGCAATGGAGATGCTTAAATTGGTGATCTCGTGTTGCTTTACTTGCCAGTGTTTAACTGAAACCTTCTGCTTACGCCCAAGAATTATGCGCAGTTAGGCGTCTTAGATCGACACTATTGGATTTCTAGTTCACATAAATGCTATCTTGCTGCATACTGCTACTAACTAATAAAACGATTTGAGCCTAAACGTTACTAGCAGGTTATAAGCGTGGCGCACGCCGTGGCCGTTATTAAGTTAGATGCATTGGCGTTCATTCGCGGTGCTATGTTGGCACCCATTTGACTAGCTTGAGACAGTCTTGTGTACTTCAATCGTGCCTAGTCGCGTCAAAGGCCAGTTCTTTTGGTGGCATGAAATTTAAACCGTCTTCCTCGTTAATTGAAGCTTCTGAACTACTCTCTCTGTTCTTAAATAGTCTTTTTAGAGATTCTAATATGGACTATATTCGAAACAAAACAAGTGAATCTACTCCATATTTAAATCTTTAAAAAAACTTATATTTAGAAACGGAGGGAGGGAGTAGTTATGAGATTACGCCTGAACAAATTTTGTAAGCGGATTGTTTTTTATGCTGAAGAAAGATAACTTATTTTTTAAGCCACCCAAAAGAACCGGTGGTGACTAGTTTGGTCACTAATCGCTTCGTTGGTTCAGTTGAATTCGCAACAATGTTTGCGTAAGCTCTGCCAAGTAATTGCGCCAATCCTCCCTAACATGGATGTCGTCCCAGACATCGATGCCGTCACCGCCGCTTGAATTTGTGGTAATTAATACTCCCTCCGGTCCTTTTTACTCTGCACATTGAATTTGCCGAAAATCAAACTTTGCTAAGTTTGATCAAATTTATATTAGAAATTATTAGCATATATAATATTTAATAAATATAATATGAAAATATATTCAAGATGAATCTAATGATATTGATGTTCTTACGTGAATGTCTATAACTTTTTATATAAACTTGATCAAAGTTGGATGAGATTGATTTCGGACAAACTTAATATGCAGAGTAAAAAGGACCGGAGGGAGTAGTTGCATACTCGCTATTATCGTCGCCTTCCTAGGCTCCATGGAATCCTTTAGAAGCCACCCACGCCCTCCAGTAGCGCCTCGTCACCGAGCGTGCTTCCTCGCAAGCTCCATCTCTGTTAATTGCCTCCCCGTGCATCCAGTGCCTTATCGAGCATGATCATGTGCTTAGGGTGAGCTCGTTGTCCTTCCTCTCTTCTTTGAGCCCCGTGAGAGCATCTCCACTCGTTCCCCCAATAGGCTCCCCAGGGCGCCTTTTTTAACGCCGGTGACGAAAAATCGTTCCAGTCGCGCCTTCAAATCATTGTTTATCGCTGGTTTGGGCCGAAATAACAACTGGCGATCCAAAGCCGAACCCAGCGCGCCAGGAGGCGCCTAGGGGCACCGACTGAAGCGAAAATGCGTGTGGGCCCGCGCTGTCCGCGACTTTGGACGATTTCCCGCTGTTTTCTTCCC
>NC_057797.1:739919679-739922633 GCF_018294505.1 Triticum aestivum | reverse complement strand
TCCCCCGCTGCTCCCTCCATTCTTCCCCAGATCTGCCTGCCATGCCACCGAAGAAATATGCAGCCCTCGCCTAGCCACTGATAGCACCGTCCAGCCAAAGCAGAGGAAGCCGATGGCAAGGCCCCCCGACATGTCGAACGCTGAGTGGAAGGCCGACGTTTATCGTCACCGCCGACCGGCGAAACTGGCTCTTCATGAAGAAGGCCAGGGACGCGGCGGCGACGGAGCAGAGATAGGCGTCTCGCGCAGGGATGAAGAACCTTCCGCCCGGGCACTCCCCACAAGCCGTGTGAGGGAGCCAGCAGAGCGTCGCTTCGCCGGCCAACTTCTCGCCATCACTATGGGGGTACATGCCCTCAATGACAGTGGAATCTCTAAAGACTTATATTTAGAAACGGAGTGAGTAGGCATGGCTGCAGGAAAAAAGTGTGCCTCAAAATCTAGGAAATTGAGCCCTGTATACCGAGTGTATAGCAGAAACAACTCCGTGAATGTTATCCAAAATCTTTCGCACCACGTTCAAAGGCTCAAAGCTTCTGCATCTCTAGCAGCAGCCGCTCCAGATCCTCGCGCGAGCTCCCGCCTTCCTTGGTCGCGCTGGCCGCTTCCGCCGCGAGCTCCTTGGCGCGCGCCCGCGCGGCGCTCCCTCCCTCCCCGACAGCGCCGGCCAGCACGGCCGCGAGCTCGCCGGAGTCCGGGGCCACGCCGATCCCGCCCGCGCACGCGCGCACCGCGACGCGCGCCTCGTCCTCGAGCAGCCGCGCGTTCACGAACTGATCCGCCGTCATCGGCCACGCCAGCATGGGCACGCCCGCTGCCGCCGCCTCCAGCACCGAGTTCCAGCCGCAGTGCGTCATGAACCACCCCACTGCCGCGTGCCGCAGGATGGCCACCTGCGGCGCCCACCCGCGCACCACCATCCGGCACCTCGCCGCCTCCGCGCGCGCCTCGAACCCTTCTGGGAGCACCGCGCCGTCGCCCGCGGCCCACAGGAACGGGACGGCGCTGCGCTCCAGCGCCTCGGCTAGGGCCGTCGCCACGGCCGGGGTCAGCACGGCCTGGCTGCCGAAGCACACGTACACGACCGAGCCCTGCGGGAAGCCGTCCAGCCACGCCCCGAGACCGCCGGCGACAAGAGCCGCATCGCCGCCACGATCTCCGGAGCTGCTCGTCTCCGGCGCGAGCGGACCCACCGCCCACACGCGCTTGTACCCCAGGTCCTCGAGCGGCGAGTCCAGGTACCTCCCCTCGAGCGCACGGAAGGTGTTCGACACAAACCCCCAGCTCTCCAGGTTCCAGAGGAAGTTCTGCCTCACGGCCTCGCCGACCTGCTCCCCCACCTGGCCTTCCATGTAGCCCCTGTACATCCCGGAGATCTCCCTCCACTGAAACGCCGGCTCGCCGGGAATCGCCGGGAACGAGACGCCGAACCCGTCATCGGCATCCGACGGCCGCTTGACCAGCCGACGGAACAGCGAGTGCGGGACGGCGGTGCCGAGGACGCCCGAGGGCGAGAAGACGATCCGGGGCACGCCGAGCTCCGCCGCGAGGGGCTGCGTCCACGCGCAGAAGAAGTCGGACACGACGGCGGCGACGGGGTGAGGGTGCGACCTGGCCCACGCGAGGACGGGCTGGCGGAGCGCGGCGAGCGCGTGGATGAAGACGGGGAAGTAGGAGGGCGGGCAGCTCCTGGTGTTCTCGAGCCCCGGCGGGAGGGAGGGGTGCGCGGGGAAGGGGAGCACGAGGGGCTGGACGGAGCCGGGGTGGGTGGCGAGGAGAGGGGAGAGGAGCGGCGCGTTGGCGGGCGTGGTGACTACGGTGAGGCGGAGGCCGCGGGACGCGAGCAGCGCGGCCAGGTCGAGCAGCGGCAGAGCGTGGCCCTGCGCCGGGAAGGGGACGACGAGGAGGTGCGGCGTTGACGGCCGCTCCGTCGCCATGGCTGAGGCTTGGAGATGAGCTCGTTGGCTGAGAGAGTTTGCCACGCCTTGCTCTTTGACTCTCTACTCCGCAGCATCCCACTAAATTTGCTGGGGCCCACTTTTTTTATCACCTCACCACACACGCATCCTTGAAGGGAGAGGACTTTCACCGCGCTACCACCGTCGGCAGACGAGACGCTGAGAGCAAGCAGTGTCCAAATCCGGTAAAGTGCAGGGAGTGCTGATATTAACTGAATTTTGTATGGCAATTCTTTTTTTTGAAATCACTCAATAATGTTGTTGTGATCGATTGTTATGACTGAATGAGAATTTCGGTTGCTACTTGTACATAACTTAACTGTTTAAATGGCAAAATAGTCCAGTGCTTGATTGAGTGTCATGACTGAATACGTGTTCAGTGAGTGTTCTTGTGCATGTGCAGAGTTGAACGGAATTGGGTGTTCTTTTGCGTATGAGTGTTCTTGCGTTATCACTGAATTGAACTGGGGGTGGAAAGTGTAAATGAAGTTAAACTGGAATTGTTACAAAATACTGAGTGTGAATAACCGAATAAGAGTTCTACTCCCTCCGTTCCAAATTACTCGTCGCAGAAATAGATGTATCTAGAACTAAAATACATCTAGATAGATTCATACATGCGACAAGTAATTCGGAACGAAGGAAGTAGTTGGTACTTGCAAGCACATTTGAACGGCAAATGTTCAAGTTACTTGCCTGAATGAGTGTTCTACTAGTAAAGTTGTGCATGTCCAGAAATGAACAGAGAATTTGTGCATGTGCAGGGATGTGCAGAACAGGCAAGTTATGAACGTGTAGAGTTGAACAAAACTTAATAGAACTGTTGCCAAGACCTAAACAGAATAGAATAGCAAAATGTTGAACTGTTCCCAAGAATTAAACAAGTGAATAACAGATTGTTGAATGCTGCAAGAACTAAACAGCTGAATGGCAGGCAATATAACTCTGCAGTTTAAAAGAAATGAGCAGGGAACTTCACCCGCAAAAAAAAAAAAA